>NC_042616.1:749974619-750138055 GCF_901001135.1 Rhinatrema bivittatum
ACCTGCTCCACTCTTTTGTCCAGGCCAGAAAGTATGGTTAAGTGCTTGACACATCCGCCTAAGACCCTCACATCGCCTGGCTCCTAAATACATAGGATCATTCCCGATAATCAGAAGAGTAGGACCTGTTTCCTATCAACTGCAGTTACCTCGCTCATTGGGTATCCACAACACGTTCCACGTGCCCCTGTTGAAGCCATTGGTTCTCTCCTGGCCCTCTCATAAAGACCTTCCTGCTTTGCGTGTCTCTGCAGAACCAGACATGTCTCTCCAGGTAAGAGAAGTCCTCGATATCCAATGATGCCAAGGCAAGTGGGAATACCTCCTAGCCTGGGAGGGCTATGGGGCGAGGAGAATTCGTGAGAACCATCTCAAAATATTCTCGATAAGGATCTTTTGAAGATTTTCCATAGACTGCACCCTGAGAAACCACGGCTGCGTAAGGGGAGGCCTAGAAGGGGGGGGGGGAGTACTGTTACGCACCCAGCCCATGGCTGTCCTGCGCACGGGACCACTCACCTGCATAATTCCTCAGTGGGCCCCGGGGCGACCTCCCTCGCGGTGGTGGCTAGTCCAGCTAGGCCCCGGCAGTCCGCAGTGGCAGTCGCCAGGCCTTCCTCTGCACGCCAGGCCTCACGCCGAGGTTCGGTTTCTTCCTCCATGCTAGCCACGCCCATACGCACCTGTGCGCAGTCTGCCCCGACACTTGTAGGGCCGAGGGCGGGACCAGGTTCCACGGCATGCCCTGATTGAACTACGATATAAGGAAGTTCCTGACTGCACTTCCTTGCCTTGGCAATCGGATTAGTACTCTGCTTGATTGTCTTTGCGTTTGTTCCTGCTTGTCCCTAGTCTCGTTCCAGGATCCTTCTGTTCCAGTTCCATTCCTGACTTGTTCCTGCATCCTCGTTCCTGAGTCCTGCCTGTTCCTGTGTTCGTCTGTCTGCCTTCCCAGGTAGTACCCACGGACTGTCTTACTGGTACTGACCTCAGCTTGTTCCTGACCTGCCTGCCCGCCTGCCACCTGTCTACGATCCCAGCCTGTTTCTGACTCGTCCATCTGTCTGCCACCTGCCTCAAAGACCTCAGCCTGTTCCTGACTCGTCTGTCTGTCTGACGCCTGTCTGAAAGACCTCAGCCTGTTCCTGACCTGCTCACCTGTCTGCCGCCTGCCTCTAGACCTCTGCTTGCCCTTGACTATATCTGACCTCCAGCATCTGACCTCTGCTTTGGTGACCACTCCTTGGACTGATCTATGGACATTAACCTTTTGCTTGCCTGACCACGTTTCCAGATTCTGGCTCTGTTCCTCGCCTTGACGTCACCAACTCTGTTTTGGTTCTCCTTGCTCCAGCTTGAACCTGACCGCGCTCCTTCTGTGACTGTAGGCCCGCCGGACTATCATTCTACCAGGAGATCCTGCGAGGCCCACCTAAGTCCAAGCCGCCTAGGACCCTACGGGCTCCTCCCGGGGGGACCTCAGGCTTCCAGTGGTGAAGCTCTACCTAGCCTCTGTCTCCTTCAGTGCTCCACCCCCTGGGGCCATTTATTTATTTAAAGTTTTTATATACCGACATTCGTTAAGAAAACATCACATCGGTTTTCATACAACGTGAAAACAGCCAACAGGGCTTTACAGTGTAACTGATAATAGAACTGGGGGGTGGGGGAGGGAAGGAGGGGGTAGGGTAACCAGGGGCTTTGCTGTACATTCAGTAAACGCGATACAAAATTAGATACATATGTACAGATTATATACAATAAGAGCACAAGGAGGAGCGGAGGGTGGGAGGGGGGGGTGTGAAGGTTGTGGAAGTAGGGGTGGGAGTGAAAGAAGAAGGGGAGCTTTCAGGAGCCATTCCACCCTTGCCCCAGGCCAAGGGTCCACCCCTGAGTGCAACAATACTGAACAAACGCAAGAGCTTAACATAATCCATAAGGTTGTAACAACTCAGCTGTTTTGTTTTACTGTTATGTTTTTAAGAACTGTATATATTTCAATGTACACCACCCCAAACTTGTTTTGGAGGGGTACATAATAAATACTTTAAAATAAAATAAATGATTAAATACATTTTAAAAACATATATCCTGTACTATCTTCTATGCTAGAAGAGTAACAATTCACATACACAATAAAAATGATTACAACAAATAAAAAACATGGCAAATCATTAAATAAATGATAAAATAAGCAATAAAAGCAGACACATTATCACAATAGACATATGTATATATGCCTCGACACTCAGAACCCACCAAGCATAGTCACAATAGACTATAACAAGAGCACCCAGGATAGTAGCATTCCATTAAAAGCCAGAGAAACCAAAAACCAGGTGATGCTCACTGACAAAACATATGGGGATATAAATAAAACAACCATCCATAAAATACTTGGAGGCTCAGCTGACAAATGCCCATACCACTCCAACAGCTAAACCTGAATCAAATAAAACAGAAAATGCCTAGCTCAAACATTAGTGAGAGAAAAAAGGTGGGCTTTCAGAAGTTACCTGAACTGGACTAGAGAGGATTCAGACTTGATCACCTCATAAAAAGTTCAAGAATAGTGACAAAGACCTAGAAAAGCTTGTTTGTGGCATCCCCCTACCACACTGAAAGTAGTTTGAGAGGAGCCAGAAGCCATGAAAAGCAGTGAGCTCAGCAATTTCACAAGGCCTGGTATGGCATGGAATCTGGCTATGACAGGATCCAGTTCAACTTTGTGCTCATGAAGGCCTGAGAGCTCAAAATGTACCTCCTGATCACCAACTACTTAGAAAGACTGAGCAACGTGACACGAACACAATAGCTTCGCTCCTGCCAGGCCTGATGTTACCAACTATGTGGTAAGAGACCCCTCAGCTCCCTGCAGGCCCAATAGCCCCAGATCCACATCTGCTTTTGACGGCATGGGTGACATTTCTGCCTCACCAATCTCTTGCTGATACCAGTTTGCTGCCCAAAGCCGCCATGTAGCCAAAAGCAGACTATAATGACCAAATATTTTGCCAGGAATTAACTTGGTCAGCTAGGAGAGGCATTTTTATTGGCTTGTAGCTTGCTAGGTGGATTAGGAAGGTGTGGACAAAAAAATATTGCGAGAAAAAATCAATTTTTGCATGATATTTTAGGCCTTCACTCAAATAAGTACAACTCTTTAGTTGTTATTTTTCCAGAAAATCTGTGATATTTCCAGTGTTATAGTGCGATATTTTACCACAAGATGCTGAAGAGCTCCCTCATCAGCATAATTTGCATCTGGTTTTCCTATTTGCATAAAAATTAGCAAAACAATTTTTAACGCACAGTGTGATATTTTAATGTGCTACAGCAGACTCAGAATATAATAATTCAAAATAGATCTTAAAAAATATCCACCAGTGATTGGTGAATATCTTAAAACTCCCCACAGGGCCTTAAGGGAACATATGTTGGAACCAATCAAACAAGCTTTATGCAAGCCATAAGGATGTCAGGCTTGTTCCCTTCCTCATAAAAGTTCTATACACCAGGCGTTTGGTTAATGTTTATTTCCTTTTGGTAAATGACTCTTTTTGAATAAGTCCTGGAAGGGAGGCACAAAATTGTAAAAAATGCCATTTGCAAGTTTTTCCTGTTTTTCTGCTTTGTTTGCTCTGCATAAGGAATCAATGTATGCTAGACATTTGTTATTTATTCATTCAATAAACAGCTTAAACATAAATTTTCTGTTTGGCAAATCTCAAGGATTTTTCAATCTGATCACTTTGACTTGTTTTGAGCTCGTATTTTGCCAGCAACTGTGCTCAATATATCTTTTCAGAACAGTCTTTCTTACACTTAACCTTCAATTCCATAATTTGATTCAGTAAAAGCTGCTGTTTTTGTAATCTTTGCTTATTCAAATGACTAGAATAGGAAATTATCTGTCCCCTCAAAACCACTTTGAGTATCTCCCATCGAAGGAGAGGGATTACAGACCTTCCCCAGATGGTGGCATTGAAAATCATCAATTATCTTCTGCATCATGTCACTGAAATCAGAATTATTTAAAAAGGAAAGGTTACGTTTCCATCTACTCTTCAGTGTCCCAGTAATCCCCAGTGAGATCAGTATTGAAGCAGGATAATGATCTGACAATGCTTAACATATTTTGCCTGCACAAAACATAATCATGTATGATTTATGCCTGGGTGAGTAGAATATATAGTCACAGCCACTGGGGTATCGCTTTCTTCATACATACTTAAGATTATATATCAACAATTTTTTTTTAAAGGAGGTAAAATATAATGTGTCCAATGAAAATGTGATCTATTCAATTGAGAATTAATGAAAATATTCCAGTCTCCTCCCAAAACCAACCTCGAAGTATCAAACTTGTGTCTAATACTATAAAGAGAGATTGAAAAAAATTGTAGCGATTAGAATTAGGACTATAAAGTGCTCCTTCAGATTTGACAGATCTACCATTCTAAACCTTGTTTCCTCTAACAGCAGTAAGGGGTAGAGCCTTGTGAAAAGGAAAACATATTATACAACCTTGGGACTTGTAAGTAGATGAGATTACTTGCCCACCTAGCCTCTGTTCAGTTTATTATGCCTAGACTGAGTCATGTGAGTTTCTTGCAATAAAGCCACCTGTGCCCCCTGTTTCTTCAAAAATTAAGATTCTAGTTCAGGAGTGGAGATATCCCAGACATTAAGTGAAATTATTTTGACATCTATGCTGATGTTTACCATTTATGTCATTATAAACCCCACCTATAAACAATATAGAAACATAGAAACATAGAAATGACGGCAGAAGAAGACCAAACGGCCCATCCAGTCTGCCCAGCAAATTTTGCGCTTTTTTTTTCTCATTCTTATCTGTTACTCTTGGCTCTTTGTAACCTTTTGATTCTATTTCCCTTCCACCCCCACCATTAATGTAGAGAGCAGTGTTGGAACTACCTCTATGTGAAATATCTAGCTTAATTAGTTAGGGATAGTAACCGCCGCAATAAGCAAGCTATACCCATGCTTAATTGTTTACCCAGACTAAATAATTCAGACCTTGTTGGTTGTTGTCTGTATATAGATCTACTTTTCTTCATTCCCCCTGCCGGTGAAGCAGAGAGTTATGCTGGATATATGTGAAGTATCAGTCTTTCTCCCCTGCCGTTGAAGCAGAGAGCTATGCTGGATATGCGTGATGTATCAGTCTTTCTCCCCTGCCATTGAAGCAGAGAGCTATGCTGGATATGCATTGAAAGTGAAGTACCAGGCTTATTTGGTTTGGGGTAGTAACCGCCGTAATAAGCCAGCTACTCCCCGCTTTTTTGTGAATGCAAATCTTTTTCCACGTTTCCTCTTGCCGTTGAAGCTTAGAGCAATGTTGGAGTCGCATTAACCGTGTGTATGTTTATTGAATAAGGGTATTATCTCCAGGCAGTAGCCGTCATTCCCGTGAGCCACCCACTCTTCATTCACGTCCTCTAGACTTTATGGATCCACAGTGTTTATCCCAAACCCCTTTGAAGTCCTTCACAGATCTGGTCTTCACCACTTCCTCCAGAAGGGCATTCCAGGCATCCATCACCCTCTCCGTGAAGAAATACTTCCTGACATTGGTTCTGAGTCTTCCTCCCTGGAGCTTCAAATCGTGACCTCTGGTTCTGCTGACTTTTTTCCGACGGAAAAGGTTTGTCGTTGTCTTTGGATCATTAAAACCTTTCAAGTATTTGAAATTCTGTATCATGTCACCTCTGCTCCTCCTTTTCTCCAGGGTGTACATATTTAGATTCTTCAATCTCTCCTCATAAGTCATTCGATGAAGACCATTCACCCTTTTGGTCGCCCTTCTCTGGACCGCCTCCATCTTGTCTCTGTCTCTTCGGAGATACGGTCTCCAGAACTGAACACAGTACTACAGGTGAGGCCTCACCAAGTACCTGTACAAGGGGAAGTTTAATGGGGTAGATTTTAAAAGGTGCACGCGGGAGTAGATTTGTTTGCGCATCCCGGCGCGAACAAATCTACTCCCAATTTTATAACATGCGCGCGCTGCCGCGCACATGTTATAAAATACAGGGTCGGCGCGAGCAAGGCTGCGCAAAATCGGCAACCGAGCCGCACAGCCATCCTCCGTTCCCTCCGAGGCCTCTCTGAAATCGGAGCTGCCTCAGAGGGAACTTTCCTTCCGGCCCCCCCCACCCCTCCCTTCCCCTATCTAACCCACCCCCCAGCCCTAACTAATCCCCCCCTACCTTTATTTTACAAGTTATGCCTGCCCGAGGCAGGCTTAACTTGCGCACACCGGCCGGCTGTTAGCGCACCATGTTCCGGGCCAGGGGCTGGTCCGGAGGCTGCAGCCACGCCCCCGGAACGCCCCTGGGCCGGAACCACACCTGTGGCCCCGCCCCCAGAATGCCCCCCCAATGACGCGCCGGCTGCGACATGCCTTGCAGTTTTAAACCCTCGCTAATTACATACCACCCCTTCACTTTAAAACTTTTGTGCAAAGACCCTGTTAATTCTTATCATGTATCTTCACAAAAAACACTCCACTCTGCCCCACTATATTTTATCATGCAGAATCTTCTCCTATATCTGCACAGGAACACTCCACTACGCCCCAACAAGGATCCTCGTTTCGCCTCAGCAATGCTAAAAAATAGCCATCCCTTGAAAAAGTGATTGGAAGGAGACGCTGATTTACTGTCTGATTTGGGATTGAGTCGACCCCTGAAGAAACTGAGGCGAAACGAAGATCCTTGTTGGGGTGCAGTAGAGTGTTCCTTTGCAGATATAAGAGAATATTTTTGGGGCACAGTGGAGTGTTCCTGTGCAGATATAGAAGAAGATTCTGCATGATAAAATATAGTGGGGCAGAGTGGAGTGTTTTTTGTGAAGATACATGATAAGAATTAACATTGGAGGCATCAACTTCCACCACGAAGGGCTGGCTGGGATCCGGATGGCGAAGGCAGGTGTCTAACAGGAAGGCTTCTTTAAGGGCCTCAAAAGCTTGACAGGCAGAAGCAGGCCAATCCACAGTGTTAGCCCCCTTTCAGGTGAGGGCAGTTAACGGTGCCACAATACGAGAGTAATTGGGAATAAAGTGACGGTAGAAATTGGAAAAGCCGAGGAAGTGTTGCAACGCTTTAAGACCCCTTGGCCGGGGCCAATTCTTAATAGCCGCCACTTTCTCAGGATCCATTCGAAAGCCAGCTACAGAGACTATGTAGCCTAGGAACGGCAGGGACATCTTCGCAAAGCTACATTTTTCCAGCTTCGCATACAGACCATGCTCCCTAAGTATCTGGAGCACTTGATGGACATGCTGACGGTGTGACGACAGATCCTGGGAGTAGATTAACACATCGTCGAGGTAAACAATTACGCAGGTGTTCAGAAGGTCCTGCAACACCTCATTCATCAGGTGCTGGAACACCGCCAGGGCATTACATAAGCCAAAAGGCATCATGAGGTACTCGTAATGCCTGTCTCAGGTATTAAACGCGGTTTTCCACTCATCTCCAGGACAGATTCTGACTAAATTGTACGCTCCTTGCAAGTCCAACTTTGTGAAAAGCTTCGCTCCTTGAAGCCGATCAAGGAGCTCCGGGATTAACGGGAGCAGGTAGCGGTCTCGCTTGGTAATAGAATTTGCACGGACTCAGTGAGCCATCTTTCTTGCTGACAAAAAAGAAACCTGCCCCTGCAGGCGACTTGGACAGGCAGATAAAGCCATTGGCCAGATTCTCCGCAATGTACTCAGACATGGCTCGGGACTCAGGTATGGATAAGGGATAAACCCTTCCTCGGGGGGGGGCATAGTACCAGGTAACAAGTCTATAGCACAGTCAAACGGACGATGCTGCGAAAGGATCTCCGCCTTGGTCTTGGAGAATACATCCGTAAAGTCCTCATAAGGTGCAGGAGGACCCACAGCAGAGTGCATCAAGGGAAGTGCAGGAGTCTTAGGCACTTTCATACAATTAGCTAGGCAAAAAGGACTCCATTTGACAATCTGTAGCGTATCCCACTGAATCGTGGGCGAGTGTTTCTGTAACCACGGCAACCCTAGCACCACAGGGTGGACAGCCTTCTCCAATACTAGGAAGGCTATCTCCTCCAAATGGATCACCCCGGTGCGAACTGTAATGGGTGCTGTGGACATCTGGATAGGTCCTGGAAGAAGCGTCCCCTGGATAGAGGTAATTCGTAACGGGACCTCCCATCTATGCGTAGGGATTCGCAACTGGGAGACTAAGTCCTGCAGGATGAAATTACTTCCGGTTCCGGAATCCAGGAATGCCATCGTCTCAAAGGAGCCTCCAGGATATTCCAAGGTAACAGGGACAGTACATTGAGGAGCTGTAGCACAACCTAGGAGGAGCTCCTCCCGACCTCCTAGGCTTTGGCGTTTTCCGCATGCTCCTGGCAGCGTGCCAAGAAGTGGCCCTTCTGGCCACAATACAAGCACAACTTCAACGAACGGCGACGTTGTCTTTCTTCAGCAAAAAGCGGAGCCCATCCCAGATGCATAGGTTCGCAGGTGGGAGCGTCTGGACGAGAAATCTTGGACGAGGGCACAGGTCTCGGCCCACGAGCTGGACTATGGTGAGAGGAGCATTGCTCCTTGGCCCGTTGTTGTAGGCGGCGGTCAATGCGGGCAGCCATCTCAATCAAGGCATTGAGGTCCTCCGGCAGACCTCGAGCAGCAATTTCATCCTTTATGCGTCAGGAGAGGCCTTCCAGGAAGATGGCCTTAAGACTACCATCTTGCCAACCTACTTCTTGAGCTAAAGTCCGAAACTCCATTGCATAATCTGCCAAGGAGCAAGCCCCCTGACAAAGTTGCAGCAGGTCAGACGTAGCTGTGGCTACTCGGGCAGGCTCATCAAAGGCCTGGCGAAAGTTCGTGATAAACTGTTGTAAGTCCGTAAGTGAAGAATCATTGTTTTCCCAGAGGGGAGAAGCCCAGATTATGGCTTTCCCATCAAGCATAAGAACATAAGAACATAAGAAAATGCCATACTGGGTCAGACCAAGGATCCATCAAGCCCAGCATCCTGTTTCCAATAGTGGCCAATCCAGGCCCTAAGAACCTGGCAAGTACCCAAAAACTAAGTCTATTCCATGTTACCATTGCTAATGGCAGTGGCTATTCTCTAAGCAGGAACAGGATATATGCCACTTTCACTGCATCCGAGGAAAACTGCCAAGGCAACAAGGAGTACCGTACAAAACATTGGTTCAAGAAGCCGCAGCAGGTCCTTAAATCACCAGCGTAACGAGAGGGTGCCAGTAGCTGAGTCACAGAGGAGTTGTGACCCTCCGGGGCCCTGCCAGTGGAAGGCAAGGACTCCAGGCGCGAGGATAGCCATTCCACCGTGGCTGACAAGGTATCTATGCAGCTCTGGTGCTGTAGCATCTGCCGGGCCATCCCGGGCAGATCCGAGGGAGTGGGTTCATCTGCCGAGTCCATGGCTTTGCAATCTGTTATGGGAGTCTCTGTTTAGTGGACCCTTGGGCCGACCTGCTGGAGACTAGGAAAGGTGGTCAATGTCTCTAATGAATAGCAGGCCGGGAGGCAGATGTTCAGGCATGACGTAGATGCTCTTCACCCTGGAAGCTGGTACTCCCCCGGGAGGAGCCCGTAGGAGCCCAACCGCTGGGACTTAGGTGGCTTCACCCTTGGAAGCCGAAGCCCCCCCGGGAGGAGCCCAGATCAGGACAGGTAACTGGAACCAGACTAGGACAGTAGCAATACTGTAACTGGGCTCGGATTCTGGAACCAGGCAGGAACTGTAGCAAGACTCGGGTACTGGAAACAGGCAGGAACTTTAGCAGGATTCGAGTACTGGAACCAGGCAGGAACTGTAGCAAGACTCGGGTACTGGAACCAGGCAGGAACTGTAGCAACAATCGGGTACTGGAACCAGGCAGGAACGTAGCAAGACTCGGGTACTGGAACAAGTCAGGAACTGTAGCAGGCAAGCAGGAACCAACCAGGTACTGTAGCAGGCAGGCAGGAACCAAGCAGGTACTATAGCAAGCAGGCAGGAACCAGGCAGATACTGTAGCAGGAACAGAGCGAGGAAGCAAAGCGAGTCACTCCAGGGCACAGTTCAACAGGAAATCGGAAGGCTAACCCGTTGCAAGGCAAAGACTGGATGGCCGCGGCCGGCTTATGAAGGCCGCGGCGTCTGACGTCAGGAGTTGGGCGAAGTCACCACTGGTGGGAAACGGCCTAGAAAAGCGCCCAAGTGGCGCACGCGCGTGCCTAGGAGCCGGGCGTCCAAGGGAGACCTCGCAGTGGCGCAGCCCCAGCGGGGACGCTGCCAAGCAGGCCGCAACCCAGGCCTCTGGAAGCGGGAGCAGGTTCGGAATCCTGGAGGTAAGGGCCTGGCCGCGGTGCTCGCGGCCAGAACCGCAACATGAGGTATAAATGAGTATGTTTGCAGAAGGGATATATTAAGATTTTGATTCTGAATAGTTAACGACTTTTGGAGCTATTGTGGGATATTATTTGATGATGAAATATTGCTATCAGGATCATGCTATTTTGCACGTTTTGTATTGATGTTGTATCATTGATTAATATGTATTTGTGATACTGTATTTGTGAATAAAATAATATATTATGTATCATGTAAATGTGTTATTGAAGAAAATATTGTGTAAGCTGGAATGAATAGTCATATTTGTAGCCTTCTTACAGTCATTATTGGCAATGCTTCCATTTGAAAGTTAGTCACACATATTCAGTTGTAGCTAACTTTCCTGAAGCAACATCTCACACAAAGTATTTTGCATGCTGTACTACTTGTTGCCATGGCAATGAACTACTTACATTTATTTTTATTTTTATTATTATTTAGTAACATTTATAGCCTGCTCAACATCAATGATGCTCTGAGTGAGAGACAGCACTATAACATAAAAAATGTTAACAAATAGTATCAAACCATTTACATAATCTTATACATATTCATAGCTAATAAAACAGTTGATCACTAAACTTAAATTATTAGAAGCAGGATCATGATGTCTAGATAAACAGAACCTACAATTAATGTAAGACAGAAATACTATAAAATAATTATAAATACAATGCAGAAGAACCATTACAATAAAAGTCAACTTCTATAACCCTAGCAAAATTAGGCCAATTTAATTAATAGCCTTGATGAGGCAAAGTCATGATAAACCTAATTAGAAATATTTTGAAATAGCTATGTTTTTACAGTTTTTAGAAAGGATGAATAGACCTCAATGACTCTACTTCGAGTGGCAATGTATTCCAGAGCATTAGAACTGCATTACTAAATGTACAGATGTGTTATCACAGCTTAGTAAATAGGCCTGTTTGTATATTATGGTAGTCATAATTCTGTACTGTACTATTTTGATCTTTTCAGTATTTACTTGTCGCATTTCAGCTTGACTAAACACTCTACCTTTTCTTCACAAATCAGGAAGACTACAGAAAAAACGGCATCAGCAATAAATCAAACTGTAGCAAATTGAAAATAGTACCATTGCTGTGCTATAATTCACAAAGCATGGAAAGCATTGGATTGTGACCAGTTTTAAATATGATATAAAGTGAATTTATGGTTTTTCACAAAGGCTGTGCTGAGAAGGAATGATCAGGATTGAAGATTTCTTATTAATTCAATTGTTTCAAGCATCTGTAGTTTAAAGCAAGGCTACTGCCTGTTTCTGAACTATGCTGCCTGCTCTTTCAACCTTTTTCCTAGGTTTCCTTTCTTTTTATGTATTGCTAACATTTTTTTTTTTTAAGAATTGTTTTTCATGCTTTGGCCATGTTTTTTAGAAAAACAATAATGTTATTCTGTTTCTGTTTTCCTTTAATCAGTTAAAGCCAGAGGTATTGTGGCCTCTGCAGTAATGCAAGGGTAAATGGACAAACTAAATAATGGACCTTTATTTGCACTCGTATTTTTTTTTTTCATTTACATGTTTGCCCTTTTTACAAAACATGGTAATTTTTAATTTCTGAAAAGATAATAGTGTTCAAAGTTCTTAAAAAGTTTATTTAGTTAATGCCATCATCATTATGGTTGTAATAAATTGGGACAGTGGAAGGAGTTTCTTTGCTATTACTATCAGAAGACCAGCAACTATAATGATGATGGCAATAACTAAATAAGAAACTTTTTAAAAACTTTGAACACTATTGTCTTTTCAGAAATTAAAAATTACCATGTTTTGTAAAAATGGCAAACATGTAAATGGAAAAAAAATTAATACGAGTGCAGATAAAGGCCATCCTAAGGTCCATTTACCCTGCATTACTGCAGAGGCCACAATACCTCTGGCTTTAACTTTCATCCCTCACAATTATGAACTCCTTTAGGTTTATCCTACGTATTTTTTAATCTGCTACATTTTTTGCCGACACCACTTTTTCTGTGAAGAAATATTTTCTGTTTTCCCTTTTGTTGCTCCTTTTGATCCCACGAATGTTTACTTATTATTGCTGCTGCTTTAAGAACTTGAATTGTATCCTCCTTCTTGCTCCAAATGTTTCTCATTGAGGCCTACTTTGCTAAGTCTTTTCTCTCATTCTGTGCCTATAGGAGGAAAAAATGAATTTGTAAATCAGGCTGTGTATCTTATTAATTTATGTTAATTTTTTTCTTAAAAATACCAAGTTTTTAAAATGCTCATGAATGTGAATGGATTGAATTAGCACAAGTTTGGAACTTCTGCGAAGTAATGCCAACCAAATCTTTATCTCTAGCCAAGTCCTCACAAGCATTAATAATTCAATTACCTTAAAATATATGTACATAAATCTGTCAAAAGTAAAAATAAATCTTTCATTCACTCACCTCATGCATCGATCAGTAGTAGGAACTTGGCATACTGTCTCAGAGCCCCTTTAAATATCAAGATGGAAAAAAAGCTTTAAGCACAAAGGGATAAGCAGAGAGGATCCCTAGGAACAAAGATTTAAGGGGAGAATCAGAGATGACTGGGGTCTAGGGTATTAAGCAGCGGGTTGTATTGGCAAGCTAGATGGACTTAAATAGTCCTTATCTGCTGTCATTTTCCATGATTATTGCTGGGAAGAGAGTTGGGAGGTACAATATGCCAAATAAACCATTCTTCACTCTCTCAAGTTCAGTGGCAAGAGGAGAGGTGATAAAGACAAAACAAAATTGGACAAAAGAGAAGCACAACTATTGTACATGTCATGGTATAGCTGGATTGGTACCAAGAAACTCCCCAGAAACAAATCGATTTAATACCAGCAGATTGATAGTAGCTAATTACCATCCAGTAGGTCCACTGGGACATGTTTTGGCAACAGATTCACTAGTTTTGGTAGCTGTTTCAATTATTGTGAAGCTTGGTGATAGGATGGGATGGGGGAAGAGGTTGAGTGTGGATTAAAGATAAGATTGTATATGCTCTTCTACTCAGAATAGTAAAGAAGCACTGCACAGAGCAGTGGTATAATTCTTGGGCTTCGAAGAAGGCAGAATAGTATCCTGCATGAAATGGCAATTACTAGAGGTCTAGAACAGGTAGATGTGAATCGTTTTTTTACTCTTTCGGATAATAGAAAGACTAGGGAGCACTCCATGAAGTTAGCATGTGGCACATTTAAAACTAATCGGAGAAAGTTCTTTTTCACTCAATGCACAATTAAACTCTGGAATTTGTTGCCAGAGGATGTGGTTAGTGCAGTTAGTATAGCGGTGTTTAAAAAAAGATTGGATAAGTTCTTGGAGAAGTCCATTACCTGCTATTAATTAAGTTGACTTAGATAATAACCGCCGCTATTACTAGCAACGGTAACATGGAATAGACTTAGTTTTTGGGTACTTGCCAGGTTCTTATGGCCTGGATTGGCCACGGTTGGAAACAGGATGCTGGGCTTGAAGGACCCTTGGTCTGACCCAGTATGGCATGTTCTTATGTTCTTGCTCTAAAAAGCAGTTTTATAAGATACATGTGAGACCCGGCTTTGACTGTCACTAAGATTCTCTGAGTTTTGTTAGATTTTTCTAATATTGATAATAGGATTGGGTTTTGCATTTTAGGGAATCCACCCCTTGCTTTATCTTCACCTTTTTGTGGGTTGTGGCTCAGGAATATAAATGCCCTGTGAGCAGGCTCAGAAGTAAGTGGGAAGGAGAGTGTTAGCTCAGAGTGGAGATGAGTTGATGAAAGGAGTAGGAGCTTTGCTGATGGTCATAGCCTCATCCCTGGAGATTGGAGATCAGAAGGAATAAAAAAGGATTTTGCTGTAGAAGGATTTTTGGATTTTGACCAGTGTGGTAGGAAGGACATCCCCTCAATATCCAGAAAGGTTGCGTCATTGATGTTTTTGCCCAAGTTGAAAGTCAAATGCAAGAGTGAAGAGAAGATTGGGATTTTGACCATTCCTGTAGGTTTTTTGAATTTGGGATTTTTATCACATTTTTCCAGTTGATGCTGGAGTTGCTTTCTAGCTACCCTACCCTTCAAGAGGAAGAGTTGTTGAGTGTGGCTGGTGGTGTAAAAGGAAGAAGACCAATTAGGAGGAACAAAATGGACAAGGAAACTATGGGCCTCATTTTCTAAAGTATCACAGGCATGCGATACTTTAGGTAATGAGGGGCAGGAGGCCGAAACTGGGGGCGGTCCTGCGCTAGCTGGCAGCGATCGCACCGCCACGGTGGGATCGCTGCCGATTTCACACCCAATAGCGCCACCATAGAAAGTGTAGCTATTGGGTGCGAAATAGAACCGAAAAGGCCCTTACCTTTTCATCGTCCACGGCGTTTTCGCGGAGTCGGCCCCAGTGACATCACGACTCCTCCTCTTCCGGGGCCGACTCCGCCCCATCTTGGTATCGCATGCGATAAAGGACTTTTTGCATGCGAAACGTCCCTTATCGCATGCGATCAGTCTGGTAAATGACCCCCTTTGATTTTCTGGCTCATATTTTTTATGCTGTTTCTCATTTTCACAATAGTTGCTTGGATCCTTATTTTTAAATTGAAGTAAATTGTTTTATTTTGAACATCAGCTAGACTCGGACTATTTTATTTTTTGTACCTGGACCAGATGGAATGCATCCCAGTGTTCTGAAGGAAGTAAAAAATGAAATTTCAGATCTATTAGTTAAAATTTGTAACCTATCAATAAATCATCCATTGTATCTGAAGACTAGAGGGTGGCCATTGTAAACCCCAATATTTAAAAAGGGCTCCAGGGGTGATCTGGGAAACTATAGATGAGTGAGCCTGACTTCAGCACTAAGAAAAATAGTGGACACTATTATAAAGATAAAAATTTCAGAGCATATATAAAGACATGGTTTAACGGAACACAGTCAGCATGGATTTACCCAAGGGTAGTCTTGCCTCACAAATCTTCATTTTTTTCAAAGGGGTTAATAAACATGTAGATAAAGATGAACCAGTAGATGTACTGTATTTGGATAGTTTGACAAATTCCCTCATGAGAGGCTTCTAAGAAAACTAAAAAGTCAAGGGATAGGCAGGGATGTCCTTTCATGGATTACAAATTGTCTAAAAGACAGGAAACAGAGAGGATGATTAAATGGTTAATTTTCTCAATGGAAAACAATAAACAGTAGAGTGCCTCAGGGATCTGTACTTGGACCAGTGCTTTTCAATATATTTATAAATGATCTGGAAAGGAATATGACAAGTGAGGTAATCAAATTTGTAGATAATACAAAATTGTTCAGAGTAGTTAAATCACAAGCGGATTATGATAAATTGCAGGAAGACCTTGTAAGACTGGAAGATTGGGCATCCAAATGGCAGATCAAATTTAGGCCTACATTTATCAAAATGCAGTAAATATTGCATGTGATATGAAAAGGGATGTGTTTTATGGTAATAGCCTATTTATCACAAAGTGCACTATCTTAGTGCTTTGCATAGGTATTACTGCAGAGTGTGATAACTTTTTTGCACTTTGTGGTAAGTACCACAATGGTCAGAATGAGAGAGAGGGAGAGAGAGAGAATCTAGATATTAGGCCCTTATAATAGTTAGGTATTTATACCTCTATATGAGACCCACCTAGTTACTCAAGGTGAGGATTATGTAGCAGTGTAGGGATTAGGGGCCACTTTGACATTCAGAATGAGACGTACGAACAAAACAGTACCCTCTTGTGAAGATTTAATGATCTTCAGAGTGAGGAAACTGCTTCAAAGATGATATTTGTACAATGTTCTCTCAACCTAGCTTGATACATCAAGCTACACTACTACCTAAAACTCACCTCGTGTAACTAGGTGGGCCTCATATAGAGGTATATATACCTAACAACTATAAGGTCCTTATAGCTAGGTTCTCTCTCTCTCTCTCTCCCTCCCTCTCTATCGCACAGCTTAACACAAAATAAAAAGCTGTATTTATTTCCCGCTTTAAATCTGTGTGATATTGCTTCGCAAATTGTGAAGCCAGCCCACTTGGCCAGAAATCCTGCCCCAAACTCCTCCCCCTTTTCCAAATTAGCATCACACCATGTGCTATGGTGCTTTTCACAGGTTTTAAGGCATTTTTCGTGTGCAAAAAATGCCATAAAGCAATTTGATAAATGACCCCCTTGATTTGGAATAATCTGGTACAATCTATATTTAATCTGGTGAACTTTTGCTTTTTCACACCCTGTCTTCAAGCAAAGCAACTCTAACTTGTGCTGGCATGATTAACAGGAAATCTTTTCCTAGGTCTTCTTTATCTGGTTCTTCTTTTTTCTGCAATCCTTGACAAAGCATCTGCTACTCTGTTACTCCTACTTGGTCTATAGGATACTTCAAATGAGAATTCAGCTAGTTGTGCTAGCCAATGCTACTCTACCACTTGAACATCAGCAATCTCTAAATATTTTAAGGGGTTATATGTCATCTTTATTGTGAATTCTTGGTACAGAAGATATTCATGAAACCTTTCCATGATGGCCAACTTCAGAGCTAGAAATTCTAACTTAAATGCTGTAATTTTATCATTCTATTCAGTTTTTCTTAGTCCTCTGCTTGTATATACAATCATTCTTTCTTTCCCCTCTTGTATTTGACTAAGGACTGCTCCAAGTCCTTTAAAACTCATGTCCATTATCAAAAACTGGGTAAACTAATATGGGTGCTACTGTTATCTTCTCTCTTAGCATGTTGAAGGCATCTTGACATTCTTCTGCCCAGGCAAAGGGCACATCTCTATTGAAACTTGCAAAGTTTTATCATAATGATATGCAGAAATGAAGCTATTTTTGCAAGCCATACTAGATCAAATCAAAGGTCCATTTGAAAAATTAGTAGAAAGTGAATTAAAGTTAAAACCATCTAAATGCAAGCTAATTTGTATAGAAGTTAACTACTTGGGGAATGTAGTTTCCGCAGGAGGAGTTGTAGTTGACCCTGCAAAGACGAAGGCATTAGAAGACTAGCCAGCACTAACATCTGTAAAAGAAACTTGATGGTTCAAGCGCTTTGCCCAAATGGTGTTGTTACAGCTGTTTTCATTTGGACCTCTGGACTTATGGCAACTTGGAAGTAACTTGATGTTAAATCCAATGAAGAAAGAGGAGAACAGGGAGAAGTTTCCTTACCGGGGGTCTAGCGGTAGCTGGCCTCAAAGGCTTATTTCCTTTTCAATATTGGAACTGTTACCTGCATTGCCTTAAATGCTGCTGACGTCACTTCCTCCAACAACGAAGGTATTTAAAGTGCCTTCTGTTTTCAACTATTGAGGAGAACAGGGAGAAGTTTCCTTACCGGGGGTCTAGCGGTAGCTGGCCTCAACGGCTTATTTCCTTTTCAATATTGGAACTCTTACCTGCATTGCCTTAAACGCTGCTGACGTCACTTCCTCCAACTACGAAGGTATTTAAAGTGCCTTCTGTTTTCAACTATTGAGGAGAACAGGGAGAAGTTTCCTTACCGGGGGTCTAGCGGTAGCTGGCCTCAACGGCTTATTTCCTTTTCAATATTGGAACTGTTACCTGCATTGCCTTAAACGCTGCTGATGTCACTTCCTCCAACTACGAAGGTATTTAAAGTGCCTTCTGTTTTCAACTATTGAGGAGAACAGGGAGAAGTTTCCTTACCGGGGGTCTAGCGGTAGCTGGCCTCAACGGCTTATTTCCTTTTCAATATTGGAACTGTTACCTGCATTGCCTTAAACGCTGCTGACGTCACTTTCTCCAACTACGAAGGTATTTAAAGTACCTTCCTGCGGCGCGCAGCCGACGCCGGCACGCTGACGAAGCCGCGCGTGACAAAGGCGCACGGCTTTGTCTGCTCGGCTTCGTCTAAGCTTGGCTTCACATGATTGAGATCCAGGTTGGAATATAATCCTTCGTGTATTGTGTGACACCGTTCTCCTCCATGACACCTAACTGTGAGTAAATCTGAGTAGAAGAACCCGATATATTATTATCTAATTTCCCTGATTGAAACTTCATGCCTCATACGAAGCGGAAGGGCAGAGTTCGTGTGGAGACTCCGATCATGCCAACATTGCCCTCGCAACCTAATATAACTGGTTTTTTCTCTCCAGCGAACACGTCTACTCCGAGCAGGCAAGCCATTACATTGGTGGACTCAGAGCACATGTCTCCAATGTCGGACATTTGTACATCATTAAGCCCCGGAGCTCCAGAGGTCCCCTCTATACCTAGTGGAAACCAACACCTGGTCCCTGATACAACCGCCCTCCCAAAGTTGGTGGCTGGAAGTAATCCCATCGGAGTAGGGTCAGATGGGAAAGGTCCCTTTCAAGTATCTACTGAAGAGCCCGGGAAGAACCTCCCCCCCCCCCCCCCTTTGATGCAATCACCTGCATCAGTGGGTGGTGGAAAATCGGACTCGATTACGGTGATACCAACATCTCAGGACAGAGGGGAACTGTTCATGGGAAATCATGGTCAGGGGGTTGGGGGGGGGGGGGTTTCCAGCCTTAGGCCTACAATTGATGGAGAAAAAAGAAATTACATTAGAACTGGTATGGAAGGCGTTGTTATCTTTGGAAGCCTCTATTACTATGTTAGCGAATACTATGCTTGGTACTAAAAATCATATATCTCAAATAGAATCTGTTGTGAAAGAAAATACTGGAAAAATAAATGCGATAGAAAAACAAGTAGTACAATTGCATGATGTACAAGAGAAAATAATGCAAGGAGAAATAACAAATAATAGGAAAATCGAACTTCTCGAGAATGAGATTAGATATAAAAATTTAAGGATTGTAAATTTTCCTTCTGTGAAGATGCATCTTCCCCTAGATATTTTTAAGAAATATATTATGGAAATGTTGTTATTTCCCAATGAAGCTATACCTCCAATAGCGAAAATATATTTTGTGAACTTGGGGAAGAAACAAACACCAATATTAGCACCACAGGAAAAAAATAATCAAATTCATATAGAGAACGGGAATTTAACTGACTTTTTGGAACAGTCATTGGAGACTCAGATAGAATTTAGAGGAACATTACTAGTCACCTTTTTATTTCCATCAGACAGAGATTCATTTCTCAAACATTTTTTACGTAACAGATCGAAAATATTTCTAGGCGAGAAAATATGGGTATATCCCGATATTGCCAGAGAAACTCAGACTCGCAGGAAAAAATTCCTTACAATGCACCAAGAAGTAAGAGATCTTGGTGCAGAGTTTGTAGTTAGGTATCCAAGCAAATGTATCGTTAAATTGAACAACAATAGGTTCATATTTTTTGAACCAATTCAACTGAGATCTTTCATCAATGCAAGGGTCCCTGTGGTTGCAGACTCCCTCCCAAAATCTGGAGAAGCAAAATAAAAGTTCGCTATTTTTCCTGATGCTACTATTATATATAATGTGCTCAATTAGAACCCGGTTAGGTATCACATTGCCTTTTACAAGTCAGTCAGGATATAGAATTTCTTATTTCGCAATTGTTTTTTGATTTAGTGGAATTTGTTGCTTTATTTGTTAGAGCTTTTGTGCGATAGGAAATACTCTGATTTGTCTGGTTCATTGATAATGTTATATTGTCTATGTAAATGAAAAATTCAATAAATAAATAAATAAATAAATAAATAAAAATCCAATGAAGAAAATAAGATTGCTTGACTGAGTGTATTTAATGCTTCATCTATGCGCGGCAATGAGTGGGCATCATTGATGGTTATGTGATTCAGCTTTCTGTAATCACAACAGAATCTGATCCCACTGTATTTTTTCTTATAACTAAGGCTGACGATGCCCAAGGGCTCTTGCTTTCCTTTAATACTCCTAAAGCAACCAAGCTTTTTACATTTTGTTTGAAGTCTGAATATGAGTGGAGATTCTCTACGATATCTTTAATTGGTTTTGCCGTGCCAATATCAGTGCTGGGATAGATCTTAAAAGGCGTGCTCACATGACCATGTGTGCATACACATGGACATGCTGATTTTATAATTGTTGTTATAATTGTAAACCGGAGTGAAGGCTACTCTGCTCTACCTCGGTATATAAAAAATGCTAAATAAATAAATAAATAAATAAATAATCCACTGGCATGTGTGGGTGGCGCGCGCAGAAGGGCCTAAATTTTAAAAAGTACATGCGGCGGTGAGATCGGGCCTCTCCCAGGGAGGGAAATTTCCAACCCACCTACCCAACCTCCTTTCCCCTTTCCTCCGCGCCCCCTATCCCTATCCTATATAACCCCTGATTTGTTTTTCTACCTTTTGCTCCTCTTCCGGAGCAGCAGTATCTTGCACGTGCCTGCTATGTATGGTGTGTAAGTTTTAAAATTAAAAATTCAGGGCTAGTCAGTGGGGTTTGAAGGGTCAGGGCTAATAGGATAAAAGGGAGGAAGGTTAATTAGGGGATTAGGAAGTTGAGAAGCTTTACATGGCCGAACTGGGAAAGGACTGGGGAAACTGGTAATTGCGTTGGCACGCATATCGAATAAAATCCCCCCACTTACGCGGTAGAGCTGGCATTTGTAAGCACAAACATGTGTCCATACAAAATTGCACGCAATTGTACTCGTATAAAGTCAATTTTATATCTTATGCTTATATTCATGCGTATGCTATAAAATAGCCATAGCCATTCCCGCGTGCTGCCATATGTGCGTACTTGTAGTCCTGCACGACTGTTTAAAAGTTACCGTCCCCGTGACCAACAACTCAGAGAGGACTTCTACTCCTCTTGTACTCCTGCTCCTATACCTGGACAATTAAAATAAGAACAAAGATGGCCCTATCCTACTCACAGCACCAAATTTTCACGTATGTAAACCACCCTCATGGGAGCAACTTGCCCAGTTTTGTGCTTCTTAGAGCTGAGGGAAATAAATGAGGAACTCTGCTATTAAAGTGCGAAGGGGTACATGTGAAAATCCCTCTTCCCTGTTGAGTTTAGTAATTTATAGACGTTGTAGGCACATACCCTCTCAATATATATCTCCCAGTGATTGGGAGAGGAAGCAGGGGTAAAAAAAGAAAGGGTAAATTAAAGAGTTGCCAAGTAACCTTTAACAATATTTTATTATTAATAACTAAAAGTATTCATAGCAATGAAAAATTATTAGCTTATTACCATTTCACACATAAACAAAAAGTACTATAACTTTTCCTTATTATATTTTTTAGAGTATCAGAAACATAGAATGCCTTCTGAATGAAGGACTACGCAGAATTCTATTAATCAATTTAGCCAGATAAGTACTTTTCTTTAAAATAGCAACTTTTGTTTCGTCTAATTCTTTTTCATAAATGTAACCATGTGTTGGTTTTTTTGTTGTTGTTTTGCCTCCATAGACCATCAGTGAATATATCTATGCTGCAGACTTATTCTATTTTCAAAAATGTTCCTGGGGTATTTTTTTTTTTTCTGTTTTCTGTCCTACTTTGGATGCATTGTTCTTTTTGTCTTGTTCTTTCTTTCTTTTCTGCTGTACCTCTTATACCCTCTGTTAAACAGGCCTATATATTTGAGTTGGTGTGTACACACTTAACCTTGTCTTCTTGTCATGTTAGGTATTCTTGGGGTTCATAGCTGGGATTCCCTGCATCTCTTCTCCTGACTATTGTAGCTTGGTACCTACTTCCTATCGCTTTAACAAATCAATAAGAAAACCATAAGGCCGGATTTTCAAAGTGCATATGTTATAAAAAAAAATGCATTTCCTGCGCAGACATGAGTACCGGATTTTAATGTCTGCACGTACATGCATGGGTGGGTGGCCTCCTCCATGCGCGGGGGGGATTTTAAAAGGCAACATGCGGCAACGTGAGTAGGGCTTCCCCAGTTCCTTCCCAGTCCTCTCCAATTAAGGAGCAGACTGGGAGGGAACTTCCCTATACCCCTAACTAAACTTCCTACCCTTCCCTTCTCCTCCCCTACCCCTAACCCCTTCCTAGCTACTCATGGTTTTTTATGTTTCGTTACTTACTGCTCATCTGGAGCAGAAGTAATCTCCATGTGCCGGGTGGCTGCCGGCGTGCACTTCCCCGGCACAGCGGTTAATGGCGCTGTCCCACCCTACCCCGACCATGGCCCCCCGGCCTGCCCTTTTTGCGGGGCCCAGCACTTCTGCGCATAACGGGGGTTATGCGCATGGCCGGGCCAGTTCTAACATGCGTGTAACGCGTGCAAGTCCTGGCTACGCACATAACCCCCGTTTTTTACGCACGCAGGCCTTTTAAAATTGGGCCTTAAATGTCTAACACTTAGGGGCGGATTTTAAGAGCCCTGCTCGCGTAAATCCGCCCGGATTTATGCGAGCAGGGCCTTGCGCGCCGGTGCGCCTATTTTACATAGGCCTACCGGCACGCGCAGAGCCCCGGGGCTCGCGAAAGTCCCGGGGTTTTTCGAGGGGGGCGTGTCGGGGGCATGATGGGGGGCGGGGCTGATCGGCGCGGCGTTCTCGGGTCGGGACGCGGCGTTTCGGGGGCGGTGCCGGGGGCGTGGTTTCGGCCCGGGGTGGTCGGGGGCGTGGCCGCGCCCTCCGGAACTGCCCCCAGGTCGCGTCCCGGCGCGCTAGAGGCCCGCTGGCGCGCGGGAATTTACTTCTCCCTCCGGGAGGCGTAAATCCCCCGACAAAGGTAGGGGGGGGGGTCTAGATAGGGCCGGAGGAGTGGGTTAGATAGAGGAAGGGAGGGGAAGGTGAGGGGAGGGCGAAAGCGAGTTTCCTCCGAGGCCACTCCGATTTCGGAGCGGCCTCGGAGGGAACGGCGGCAGGCTGCGCGGCTCGGCGCGAGCCGGCTACACGAAATCGGCAGCCTTGCGCGCGCCGATCCAGGATTTGCGCGGCTATGTGCGTATCTACTAAAATCCAGCGTACTTTTGTTTGCGCCTGATGCGCCAACAAAAGTACGCGAAGGCGCGCTTTTTGAAAATCTACCCCTTATAGTTTTTCCCGCAGCTAATTATGTTGCTTAGAGTTTTTATGTCTACAATGGATTATTGAACAGATATAAAAAAAACTATTAAAATAAGTGATAATTATGCTTTCTCTAGCTAGGTAGATCAAGAACTATATGGGTGTTTACTGTTTTCTGTTTTTCAAATTACTTTCTTCACTTAGAGTGTTTTCTCCTTATTATTTCTTAGAGGAGATAAAAACTTGGAATCATTTACTGACTGTCCCTTGGAAAGCAAACTGGCAAGCTCCATTCCTTGAGTGCATAGACAATCACTTTTACTATTTCACAGCTTTTTAGCTTTGTGCCTTCTTCTTTTAGTGAAATATTAAGGAGCTTTGCATTATCACAGGTTGCTCTCTCGACCAGAAATGTTTTGGGGTTTTTTCCATTCAGATGCTCTATCAATGCTGCCAGTATATGACTATGGGATAGCTGTTTTTACTATCACTGTTAACTATTTTTATTTTTTTGTCGGTTTTTTATATACCGTTGTTTGGAGCAAGCCTTCACAACGGTTTACAGTAATAACAACTGGTTACATAGAACAGAGCAACAATTGGATACATTATAACAAGGACGGTTTATAGTAATAACAACTGGTTAGATAGATCAGAGCAAAAAAAAGGATTAGATTATAACAAGAAGATAGGGGAGGGGTGTTGTCTTTAATATATGTTTAGTGGAGTTAGAACTATTTACAAAGTGCTAGAGTATTTACATAGAACAGCATTTTAATGAAAGTAAATAGGGGAGGAGGATTTAGAACATTAACAGAGGATTTAGAACATTAACGGAAGGTAAAAATGGATGGAGGAATACCGAAGAATATACATGCGAATATATAGTGATTGGTAACATTAGATATAGAGATTCTGATACGTGGAAAATTGGTGCTGGTACTATTGAGTCTTGTGAGAGTCTTAATTCTTTTGTTATTGCTTTGGATCAGGGAGAGGCATATGAGAAAGTCCATGTTAAGTGAGGGGGGATGTAAGAGGAGGATCTGTATCTGTATTAGAGGAGAAGTAATGTAACTAATCCAGAGTCTCACCTTTATTGTAGATTATTTTTTTATGTAATACTTAATTAGTTAATTTTCATTCTCACCTCACTCATACTAGAGTGTTCACTATTGTTCTGGTCAGTTTTTATAATTTTCTGAGCAATTGTTTTCCTTTTAGAGAGCAGCACCCGCTCAGCGCTTCCTCTCTGTCTCACATCAGCTCAGGTTCTGTAAAATTCTAAAACTGCTGCTGGGTTTCTTGGCTTCCCCATACTGATGCTCAATGTTGTCATCGGGGCTTACTTCTTCCTATTGTCACTTAATAAGGATTGGACAGCTCTTCTAATCCCAAGGGTTCATCTAAGTAGTAGTTTGGGAAATTTTCCTGACCTTTTCCTTTTCTCAATAGTATTTAATAATTTTAATCTTATTTGCATTTTGCCTCAAGTTAGCAACACTAACTTGAGGCAAACTTGACTACTTGACTACTAACTTGACTACTAACTTGACTACTGGTTAGTAGTGCAGCCATTGCTATCGCTTCAGAATTTTCCTCATCGCTATGGTAATCCCAGGTTTTCAGGGATGTTTCAGCATAGCCCATTAATTTTGGGGGTGAACGGACTCTATCATCATATTTTAAAAGTACTAATTTCACCTTTCTTTGAGCTTAGAAGGTATTTTTTTTTTTGTATTTGTTATATATTTCCTATTTCACCCATTTTTCCTTAATCTCATTCTGAATGTATAAAATGATTAATAGCCTTTGTAAAGTCATTTTCATTATTCATTTAAAAATAGTTATTATACTTTTTATAAAATAGTTATTATACTTTTTATAACACTTTTTATAACAACTGTGTCAGGGTTATTAGGCCACCATCAAAATGTTCTGGTTTCTAGATGTCTGGGGGGATTTTTAAGTTTGAAATAGGCAAGATTCCTAAAGGGTGATTTCCATGTTTAAAACTGGTCCTGGAGCTGGGAAGTTGGCGTTAGTCAGGTAGCCAGTGTCCTCTTACCTGGTTACCAACTTAGTTTAATTTTATTTTTGTCTATTTTTGTCTATTTTTTAAGGTCCCCTCCCCCAGAGTCACAGGTGTCCCACTGACATCATCAATGATGTCAAAGGGGCAGGCCTATTGGTTTCTGCCACGACTGAAACCTTTCCCTAAGCTTTACAGTGCCATCTCCTTATTTTTTAAATGAAACTGCGGCATCGTTTCTGTGTGCTCACTCCCTTGTGGCTCGGCTGCGGAAGAAGGAAGAAACTGGCAGTGGCAGCGATCAGAAACTCAACTAATTGCTGTCGGTCAGCTAATTCCTCCTGCTTCTCTCTTCATGGCCTGCATCCCTGCCGCCTCCCTGCTTCTGACAGTCACTCACCTCTAGCCTTTGATGGCTCCCAATGTCATCGTGACCTCTCCATCCTGGCTTTTCCAGCTCATTCACACTGCCCAGGCCTTTTCTCAGTAGCTCTGATTCCCACTGCACTCTCAGCCACCAGTGGGTCGACTGCAGGTCTTCTGCTTCCTCCAACTGGCTTCCTCAGTAGTTGCGTCCCTCCTCCCGCCGGCTTCCTCCTGCCCCACCTCGATGCTGGGAGTGTGAGGGGACTGCTCTCATAGAGGCCCGGCACCCCTCAGCCTCACTGTTCTCCTTCTGTACGGCCCAGCCCTCATCCGCTGCGGGCCTCTCACATGATTCCCCACTTCAGCAAGGCCTCAACCACAGGACTCCCAGAAGCTCAGTTAACCATTTAATTAGGGCACCTTGTTTATTTTCGACTCTCTTTGGTTTATTTTTTCTGAATCGCCCTTTGGTGAATGAGCAAGCTGACTGCTTTTTCTGGGCCTCTTTGTGGTTCCTCCTGCATTTTGAGGGAATAACCACCACCATCCAGAGATTAGTGAGGACTGGACTTACTGACTGCACAGGATCTCAGGAAGTTAAGCTTCCCCCTGCAGACCTGAACTCTAGCAATGTAGCACCTCTGGATGATGCCAGACAGCCAAATGGGGGACCCGCTACATCTTCAAATAGCTCTTCCTGATTCAACCTCCTGAAGTACATTGCAAAAAAAAAATCTGAGTATTTTTAGTTCAGTTCAACATGAATTGAAAAAATTGGGAAGAGGGGTTTTTGGAACTATTGCTGCTAATTTGTTTTTCATTTGTATTTTTGAATTTTGTTATTAAATTGGCGATTAAGAGTAGTTCATAATGTGATAATACCACAAAATGATATTCTTTGGTGAGCTTTCTTTTGCCATTGAAAAATATTTGGTTGAGCAATGTTTCTGTATCTCTGATAACAGCTCCACTCTTGCTGTATTGCACTGCTGAGCCATTAAAATGTATAAATCTCTGTAACCAGGTTTGTGGCTTGCCTTACTGTCTTTTCCATATATCTCTTGAGCACTGCTAGGGATCCAAGCCTATATTTTTTTCTAGCTGTAACCATATTTGTCTGCGAGGCTGGAATTTTGAATGTCTTTCGGCATGTTCTTCCATTTCGGACTTTGTTTTAGTTTTTAAACTAATGTAGTAGTGACATGGATTAACTACTAACTTGTTTCCATAAACTTTGTCAGGGTTTTTATGATAGAATATAAACAATGCCTATAAAAATTACTTCCTTTTAAATGAATTTAATGTACATCATGTTAAACTGTAAATTGACACATCATTCATTCAAGCGATACAAGGGGTCATGTACTAACCCCACTGCATCATCTATCCTGTTCCTTTAGACCGTTTTTTTTCAGATGAGACATAAGAACAAGTTATTTTTCTCACTATCTTTAATTTTAAAAGTTCAATTATCAATCACATTTTTAAAAAACCCTGTTGTATTTGTGTTACAATTAGGCACTCTTAAAATTCGCAGACCTCACACATTGTACCAAACTGAAAAGCAGCAAACGTTTGATGAGATTTTTCTGCATACTGCAGAATGGGCAGAGAACACTAAATTTCTTTTCTTTAGGGTCTAATTTCAGGCAAGAATGCTGACCTCAGAGGTGAAAAAGCCAGTTTTATATCTGTCAAGTGTCTCAGACACTGTATATAGAAAGATTGTGATAATTACAGTGATGAAATGTGCACAGAGCGACAAATGGAAGTTGTAGAATGGTGAATACAGTGGAGACATGCATTATTCTCTCAACTGTCACAAGATAATGTAAAAGTACTTAATAGTGCTGTCAAACTCACTGTGGAGGCGGAAATGACAGCACTTTTTCATGGAATGACAGCCCCCAAATGCTATACCTTTTCTGAACAATGTGAAAAGTACAGAATGACCATAGGTTTCTAGAGATAGAGACAGGATAAGTTAACTGAACTATATCTCAGCCCCACCACACTATGATATAGGGATGTACATTTGTTTTTACTGAATGCAAAAAATACAATAAATGAGGTCTCACCAATTTACTATATTTTTGAAGGGTTAATAAAAATGTGGATAATGATAAGTCATAGAGTAGGAAGCAATGTCCTTTTGTGGATTACAAATTGGATAAAGATAGGACTAAACAGTTTTCTCAGTGGAGAAGGGTAAACAGTGGAGTGCCTCAGAGATCTGTACTGGGATCATTGCATTTTAATATATTTATAAATGATCTACAAAAGTGAACACTGAATGAAGTGATCAAATTTATAGATGAAACAAAATTATTCTGAGATGTTAAATCACAAATGGCTTATGAAAAATTGCACGAGGACCTTGCAAGTCTGGAAGCATCAAAATGGCAGATGAAATTTAATGTGGACAAGTGCAAAGTGATGCATATGTGGAAAAGTAACCCACAACGTAGTTACACAGTCTTAGGTTTCATACTAGGAGTTGCCACCCAGGAAAAGGATCTGGGCATCATAGTGGACAATATTTTGAAATCTTTGGCTCAGTGTGTGGTGGCATCAAAAAAGCAAATAGAATGTTGGGACTTATTAGGAAAGAAATGGAGAATAAAATGGAGAATGTCACATTGCCTCTGATTTGTTCCGTGGTGAGGCCATATCTAGAGTATTGTGTTCAGTTCTGGTCGCTGCACTTCAAAAAAGATTTAGATGCATTGGAAAGGGTGTAGAGAAGGGTGACCAAAACAATAAAAGGCATGCTACGACTCCCCTATGAGTAATGGTTAAAGAGGTTCAGGCTGTTCAGCTTGGAGAAGAGACAACAAAGGTCAATAAAATCATGAGTGGAATAGAATGGTAAATGTAAATTGGTTATTAATTCTTTCAAAAAATACAAAGACTAGGGGACACTCCATGCACATTCATAACAAATCGGAGAAAATTATTTTTCACTCAAAGCACAGTTAAGCTCTGGAATTCATTTCCGGAGGATATAGATATGGTGGTTAACATAGATGGGTATAAAGGGGTTGTACAAGTTCCTGGAGAAATCCATAAACTGTTATTAATCAAGTAAACCTAGGGAATAGCCAATATTGCTGTATTATTTCATGATAATATATATGTTATGCTGTAACCCGCCTGGAACTTGGGAGGGGCGGGATATAAATACTTTAAGTAAATAAATAAATAAATACATACATACATACCACTAAGCGATAGCAGCATGGGATCTATTTACTGTTTGGGATTTTGCCAGGTACTTGTGACATGGATTGGCCACTGTTGGAAACAGGGTACTGGGATTGATGTTCTTATATTCATTGTGAATGGAATAAAATGAAAATAACCTCAATTAAAAATAACCTCTATTAAAAACTGCATTATAACCTGCATTAAAAAAGTCTGGTTTCTAGCAGGAACAGCACCAGGCCCATTACATAAGCCTGGGCCAGATCTGGAACTGAGGCTTGGTCCCAGCCCTGTGGTCTATTCCCAGCGCAGGGCCTAAGCTTGGTTTCATAGCCCAGCCCTGAGGCTTGGTCTTGGTGCTAAAGCCTAGGTTCAGCATGAGTGCCCAGCCTGGAGGACAGGACCCATTGCCAAGGCCTAGAGCTGGCATCTAGGCCTGAAACCAACATTGAGATCTAGGCTGGGGCCTCCCGATGTCTTCTTCTGTCCCAGTACTCATAAAAATGATGTCATCCTCTTGGAGAATAGTGCCACAGTGATATCACTGAGGTATTTTCCTCCAGATCAGACAACTCCATTTTGATGTACTGTCATACATTAAAATGATGGAATCTGCTCCAGAGGAAGGCACCGCAGTGACATCTCTCTGGTGTCATCCTCAAAGCAGATGGCAGCATTTTTGAAGCATCAGAACATAAGAAGACATCGGGTGGCCCGAGCCTAGTCCTCAACACCCAGTGCTGGGCCTGTGCCTTGGAACTGGGACTAAGCCTCAGGCCTGGGTTCTAGTGCCAGGCTTAGGGCTCGGCAATGGGATCTGGCCTCAGGGATGGGCCTCTGTGCTAGAAGAAGGCCTCAGGGCTGGGCTTCAGTGCTGGGCCTAGACCTAGAAACATGGAGCAGGCCTCAGGACAGAGTCCCAGAGATGGGACCTGGCCTCAGAGCCAGAACATGGTGCCAGTCTTAAACCTTAGTGATGGGATCAGTCCTCAGGGCCTGGCCTCGACTCTGAGACCAGACCTCAGGACCAGACCTAAGCTCTGGGCCCAGCCCAGGCCTAGGTCTTGGTGCCAAAACCAGGCCTCAGTACCAGGCCTAGCCCTTGACATTGGGGCCACATGGCCAGGCCTAGGACTTAGTGATGGTCCCAGACCTTTTTTTTCACCTGGGATGATTCAATCAGGCCCCACTAGATTCCCATTTTTTCTTTTTTAGCAGCTTGTTTTTTCTTTATTGTTTCTGAGTGGTTTTCTAAATTAATTTTTTTTTTTGGGGGGGGGTGGCAAATGAACTAAAACAAGATTCAATTATCTGTAGACAAAAAGACCCCCTGAAATGAAAAAATGAACCAAACCATAAGATCTCTGTGTTGTTATAAAATCTGGCATGAGCAAAAAAGAGTATAGGTTTGCTGAAGATATAATGATTGAATGGCGATATATCAAATAGTTTATTGATTTCATTTTAGGAAACACTCATGGTGTATATTTTACATGCAAAAACATTTTCTAAAAAAATTGGTTTGTGAAACTGCAATTATTAAATAAGGGTGGCCAGTGAGCAGTTAACAATTATAATCCATTGACTATTTGGTAAACAGTTTGGGTACCTTGATCAGTAAATATATGAAACTACCCCCATCCATTTCTCATATATTTCAAGAAATGAGTAGATAAAGCAGTATTTCACATCTAAGTTTATCATCTAATTTAAGGGGATTAAAGATTTCATTTGTATAAGGTATCTGGTACAGCAAAATGTTTGCACTCACTGCAGTCAGGTTTCTGTGCCAGTCTTGGCTCCTGCTCTGTGCCAGTCATGGCACAGAAAGGATACTTTTGGCATTAATTGATGGCAATAGATTGCAGGTGGATGGGGCAAAGATGTTTTGCTGGTTCAGCTTGACCTATACACTGTTACGTTCGCCAGTTGCGGGCCTCCGCAACAGGCTTCACGTAACCACCCGCTCCTCAGCATAGCTCAGACGGGCCCCGGGATGTTAGTGACGGCAGGGAGCCGCTGCCAACGCAGCTCTCCCATGCAGGCTCCCCACCAGACTGATGCCGCCGGCTCCTCTGGCACCGCTTCCTGCCGGTGCCAGAGGAGCCGGTGGGAAGCGGGAAGCCGGTGCCAGAGGAGCCGTCCTGGGCTCTTCTCGCCCCCTGGGCACTCTAGGCGTGCACACGCACTGTGTTTTGAAATTTAAAGGGACTGCGGCAGGAATATGCTACAGCCCCTCCCTCCTGATGCGGGGACCCATCCTATTTAAGGCAAGGTCTGGCCTGAAGACCTTGCCTTGGTTTCTTGGCTCCTGCTCCTGTTCTTCCAGGAGGGTGTTCCTGAGTTCCTGCATCTTGGATTATCTTCGGATCTTGACCTTCGCCTGGACATTGATCCTTGCCTGTACTACTGACCACGAGATTCGCCACCAGCCTCAGCCCGTGCCAGAACCCCAGCCCCAGAACTGCTGACTGTTCCAACCCTTATCAGTATCCAGACCCCGTACCAGGCTCCAGTTAGCATCACCACTCCACTGGGATTTCCAGAGACCCCACGTAAGTCCAGCTGGCCCCAGTAACCAAGGGCTCAATCTGAGGGGAATGTGTGCTAGTAGTGGTGAAGCTCCAGCTGGGTCTCTGCTCCTTTCTGCTTTGCCAGCCGACAGAGGAGCCTGTGAGGCTCCTCCCCACAGATGGCACCAACTCCCTCTCGGCCCAGGGGTCCACGAATAGAACAGTAAACCAAAGCCATGGATCCAGCACAGGCCTCCATCCTACAAGCCATCCTGGGCTTGGCTTGGAACAGCAGAAGGTCCTGGAGACACTGGCAGCGACTATGGAATGCCTCAATGCTTGCTTAGACTCTGTGGCCTCAGCAAGTACAGCACCTCCATCCACACCGAGCCCTCCGATGGTGGCACCATCTTCACGCCCGGTCATTCCACTGCCTGCTCCACCTCATTATGCAGGCAACCCCCAGCTGTGACAGGGGTTCCATAATCAGTGCAATATGAACTTCTGCCTCCAGTTTGTACTGTTTCCTGACAGCATTACCAAGACCACGTTTATCCTGTCCTTACTTGAGGGTAAGGCCCTGACCTGGGTGTCCCCTTAGTGGGAGCACTCAGATCCTATTCTCCAGGATCTTCCACAGTTCCTGGACCTGTTTTGAATAGTGTTTGAGAACCCTGGATGACTGGCAGCTGCAGGCACCGAACTTCTGCACATCCGCCAGGGAGGACGTTCTCTGACGGATCACACCATTGAATTCAGAACTCTGGCTACCGAACTCCATTGGGAGGAGTACTTCCTTATATCCATTTTTCTGAACAGACTATCCCAAAAAATCAAGGATGAGTTGGCAGCCCATGAGTTTCCCACATCCCTGGAAACTCTTATCAAGATGGCAGGCAGGATAGACCACTGTCTGCAGGAGAGGGCTGTTGTGTTTGTGGCATTGTGGACCCTTGGTCACAATGGAGATGACTCCGCCCATGGGGAGGACCCCCATGGGGAACCACTGTGATAGTCTGACAGAGATAGCAGACACAGAATGGATAGAGTCTTTATTGTACTGCTGTAAATAGATGGTGAAGCAGGAAGGTGAGGCACTGATCCACGAAGTGCCAATATGCTCAACAGGCTCAGAAGTATAGTCTCACCCAGATGTTCACGATAGGCAGGAGCCCGCAGTGCAGGTAACACCTCGGCTGGTGGGTGGAGTTGGAGCGCTGGATCATAGAGGTACTCACAGAGTGAAGGCATCTTCCTGATGGTAGAAAGGATATGAAGAAGATAGGCCCTCGAGGAACGAGTACCCAATAGTCCAATATCCTGGAAATTAATAGAGAGAAAAGACCCCCGAGGAGCGGTTGTCTTGGTTAGTGAGGACCCCAAAGGGAAGTTGGAAAGGAGAGACCCCCAAGGAGCGGTTGTCTAGAGCTTCTGCTGGAGCGAGGCCCTTAGCGTGAAAATGGCGAACAGCTTAGAGCAGGCCCTTAGCGTGGCCCTTAGAGCAAGCCCTTAGCGTGGCCCTGGAGTGAGGCCCTTAGCGTGAAAGTGGCGAACAGCTTAGAGCAGGCCCTTAGTGTGGCCCTTAGAGCAGGCCCTTAGCGTGGCCCTGGAGCGAGGCCCTTAGCGTGAAAGTGGCGAACAGCTTAGAGCAGGCAGAGTAGCGAAGCAAAGTCTTTGCTAACTCAAATTTGTAGCGGAAGCGGAGGCTAGATATACCAGGAGGTACTGATGTCATGCGGTGGGGCCGCCCCTGAGGTTCCCGCCATGACATGTATTTGAGCGTCAGAGATGTGTGCACTCACGCCCTAGGAGGCCACAGGAGTGAGCATGGCGGATGGGGACGCCCATGCTGGTCTGGAAATGCCGAGGCCCTCAGCACTTGACACTGGAGACAGCCCTCTTGCCCAAAGAGAGAGAAAGGAGAGAAAAAGAGGTAAGGCAGAGCGGTCGCAGCCATCTGCGACCAACGGACACAACAAGGGCGTATGAGCTACAAGGGTCAAGAAGGCGTACAACTGCTCTCATCTACCCCAGACATCCTTCACCCACTTCGCGGCCTCCTCCATCTTTGGAAGGGCCGACTGAACAGCCTATGCAGTTGGGCTGAGGGCCCTTGTCTCCCAAAGAATGCCAGAGGCATCGACGAACTGGCCTCTGCCCCTACTGTGGAGCCCCTGGGCACCTCAATGCTCATTGTCCTGTTTGCCTGTTAAACTCCCGGGCCTAGGTCTCACTGGGGGAGTGACCCTAGGCCTTACCACACCAGCTCTCCCACCCTCCCTCCCAGAGACAATCTCCATGGGAGGCCGTGATTTTCTGACACTAGCCTTAGTAGATTCCGGAGAGGGAGGAAATTTCTTGATGCAGGAGATTGTAGAGCAACTTCTAATTCCTATGCGTCCATGTCCGATCCCGCTGACCCTTTCTTCCATCCATGGGGATCCCTTTCCAGGAAGGATTACACGCTTCACTTCTTGCTGGTACGTGGCCGAATACCATCCTGGGCTCCTCTCGCCCCCCTCCACCCACACCCCCCCCCCCCCCCCGGGAGCCCTAGGCATTCCCGCGCACCATCTTTTGAAATTTAAAGGGAGCAGTGGAAATATGCCGAGGCCCCTCCCTCCTGATGCGGGCCCCCATCCTATTTAAGGCAAGGTCTGTCCTGTTCCCCCAGGAGGGTGTTCCTGAGTTCCTGCATCTTTGATTATCTTCGGATCTTGACCTTCACCTGGACATTGACTCTTGCCCTTACTACTGACCATGAGATTCGCCACCTGCCACAACCCTTGCCTATACTACTGACCACGAGATTCGCCACCTCCCATGACCCCAACCTGGTCATCGACCATGAGATTCACCACTAGCCTCAGCCTGTTCCAGAACCCCAGCCCCAGAACTGCCGACTGCTCCGACCCTTATCAGTATACGGACCCCACACCAGGCTCCAGTTAGCGTCACCACTCCACTGGGATTTCCAAAGGCCCCACATAAGTCCAGCCGGCATTGGTACCCAAGGGCTCAACCTGAGGTGAACATGGGCTGGTAGTGGTGAAGCTCTAGAGGGGTCACTGCTCATTTCCGGCCTCGCCAGGTGAAGGAGGGGGCCTGTGGGGCTCCTCCCCACAGGTGGCGCCAACTCCCCCTCGGCCCAGGGGTCCACGACTAGAACATGCACCACATTTGATATTATTGATCATAGCCTCCTTTTGGTACAACTGAGGGATTTGGGATTCCAGAGTGAGGTATTATACTAGTTTATGCCCTTTTTGGAAAACAGGATTTAAAATGTGCTAAGGAGTGGCTCTTAGACTCCCAAATGTGTGTTGACATGTGAGGTGCCTCAAGGCTCAATATTATCCTCAATTCTTTAAAAGGCCTGCTTTTCAAAAGGATTTATGCCCAGAAACCATGTTTTTTGCACACAAATCACCATTTAAAAATTAATTTGAGGGATTATTCATGTAAAAAGTACAGGCATGGAGGAGTAGCCTAGTGGTGAGTGCAGCGGGCAATAAGCCAAGAGACCATGGTTCAAGTCCCACTGTTGCTCATTGTGACCTTGGGCAAGTCACTTTACCCTCCATTGCCTCAGGTACAAACTTAGGGCTGGGTTTACTATTACCGCCAGGCTCTTTGAATTGCAGGGGGGGTGGTCCTGAGATAGCTGGCAGTGATTGCACCTCTGTAGTGCGATTGCTGCTGGTGTCGTACCAAATAACTACACCTTTTATGGTGTAGTTATTTGGTACGACGCCAGTGCAAAACTGACAGCGAAAAAGACATGTACCTTTCACTGTCGGCGCAGTCTTTGTGGTGTCAGTTCTGGTGCTGCCCTGACTCCTCCTCTTCCAGGGCTGACTCCACCCCAATCTTGCTTTCGCACGCGATAAGGGACTTTTGCGTGTGAAATGTCCCTTATCGCGTGCGATCGGCTTGGAAAATGACCCCCTTAGATTGTAAGCCCTCTGGGGTTAGGGAAATACCTACAGTTCCTGAATTTGATGTGCTGAAAAAAAGTGCAAAAAGCAGAATATAAAAATCTAAATAAATAAAAAGTATGTGTGGAATGTGATTTCATGTGTACTTTTATGAGTATAAGTAGGCATTCCAGTGGACAGTCAGAGCAGGAAAAAGAATTGCGTTCATACTTTTGATTTTTGAAAGTTTGTGTAGAAATTACTCATACAACAATACACCTGCTCTTGAGAAAATTTAATTTTGGAACCTGGTATATGCTACACCAGGTTCCATGCACACTCACAAATTTTCAAAGCTGATGTGCATTAATCCTTTTTGAAAATTCATTCTAAAGAATTCTGGTAAAAAGTATCAATATAACTGCATAGGCCTATGGAAATTACGCTGCCCACGTCTATCTTGCTCCATTAGCAACTTTAATTGAAGAGTATGGTGTTGAATACTATATCATCACCTAGCTGGTAGTATATTTTGGGAAGAATCAGTTATCAGGACATCAGAAATTAAAATCTTAATTAGAAGCAGTGGCAACAAGTATTGTGCATTTCCAGAAGCAGATTGGACTAAGGTAATTTTCTATATTTACTTATTTGTTTATTTATTTATATGTTTTTGTATACCATCATTTTATAGACAATCACGGCAGTTCACAGCAAAAACGATACATCAATCAAAAGAGTAATTACAATATCAATAATTATAAAATGTATAAATATCAAAATTGCTAATAAATTTCATTATACATGGAGTAATGATCTTTCAGCTTTAAGTCCCTTTGCTTCTGTTTCGCTCTCCTTCTCCTAGACATTTATATTGTGCCAGCATATGCAAGACCAAATAACCATGTTTTTAAATCTTTCTTAAACAGCCTTATATCCTTCTGGACACATAATTTGACTAGCATCGAGCTCCATAATTTTGGCCTAGCAATCGAGATCGCTCTTTCCCTCACCTCGCTTAAATGTAATGATCCCTTATTGGCCAATCTTAGGCCAGGATTCATAAAACTATCGCATGTGATAGGAAGAGGGGCATGATTTATCATAATAGCTTATTTACTGGAAAGTGCGCTATCTTACAGAGTGCGAAACCTTTTTCACAATTTGCAGTAAGTGCCACAATTGTTGCAATTCCTACCTACAACCACTGGGGGAGAGAGAGAGAGAAAGAGAGAGATACTAGCTATAAGGCCTTCATAATAGTTAGGTTTTTATACCTCTATAGGAGGCCTACTTGAGGTGAGGTTTCAGTAATAGTAGTAGATGAAATTTGTACAATGTTCTCTCAACCTCGCTTGATGGACTCTCTACCTGGGTAACATAGAAACATAGAAACATAGAAATGACGGCAGAAGAAGACCAAACGGCCCATCTAGTCTGCCCAGCAAGCTACGCACTTCATCCATTTTTTTCCCCTTTTTTTCTCTCCCACCTGTTACTATTGGCTTCCAGTACCCTCCAGCCCTAATCAATTAGGGGTAGCATCCGCTGTAACAAGCAGGCCACACCCTTACCCCATACTCTTACCCACCCCTGTTTTTATTTTTATTTTTTTTTTTTTGAGATAGCAGCCCTCCATCCTTCGCTCCGTGAAGGTGGAACACCAACTACTGGCCACTGGCATCCCGCTCCATGAATGCCTCTGTGGCTACTGCCGCTCCGTGCAGTGTTTGAATGCCTCTGTGGCTACTGCCGCTCCGTGCAGTGTTTGAATGCCTCCTCTTTATTCACACCCTCTAGACTTGATGGATCCACAGTGTTTATCCCATGCCCCTTTGAAGTCGTTCACAGTTTTAGACTTCACCACTTCCTCCGGAAGGGCATTCCAGGCCCATCTAGTCTGCCCAGCAAGCTATGCACTTTATCCATTTTTTCCCCTTTTTTTCTCTCCCACCTATTACTATTGGCTTCCAGTACCCTCCAGCCCTAACTCCCCTCCACCCCACCACCAATTTAGAGAGCAGCGCCGTATCTGCATCCAAGTGAACGTCCATCTCAATTAGGGGTAGCAACCGCTGTAACGAGCAGGCCACACCCTTACCCCATACTCTTACCCACCCGTTTTTATTTTTATTTTTTTTTTGAGATAGCAGCCCTCCATCCTTCCGCTCCATGAAGGTGGAACACCAACTACTGGCCACTGGCATCCCGCTCTGTGAATGCCTCTGTGGCTACTGCCGCTCCGTGCAGTGTTTGAATGCCTCCTCTTTATTCACGCCCTCTAGACTTGATGGATCCACAGTGTTTATACCACGCCCCTTTGAAGTCGTTCACAGTTTTAGACTTCACCACTTCCTCCGGAAGGGCATTCCAGGCATCCACCACCCTTTCCGTGAAGAAATACTTCCTGACATTGGTTCTTAGTCTTCCTCCCTGGAGCCTCAGCTCGTGACCTCTGGTTCTGCTGATTGTTTTCCGACGGAAAAGGTTTGTCGTTGTCTTTGGATCATTAAAGTTTTTCAAGTATCTGAAAGTCTGAATCATATCACCCCTGCTCCTCCTTTCCTCCAGGGAGTACATGTTTAGATTGTTCAATCTCTCCTCGTATGTCATCCGATGAAGACCCTCCACCTTCCTGGTCGCCCTTCTCTGTATCGCTTCCATCTTGTCCTTGTCTCTTTGTAGATACGGTCTCCAGAACTGAAGCTAAGTTGAGAGGACAACTTAGCTTGATGTTACCCAGGACCTCAAATCTTCACAAGAGTGCATTGTTCTGTTCGTACGTCTCACTCTGAATGTCAAAGTGGCCCCTAACCCCTACACTACTACTTAAACTTCACTTTGAGTAACTAGGTGGGCCTCCTATAGAGGTATAAATACCTAACAACTATGAGGGCCTTATAGCTAGTCTATCTCTCTCTCTCTCACACCCCAAACAGCTTAAAATGCAAAAATGCTATTTGCAAAAATATTGCAAAGTGCAATAAAGCCATGTCGCACAGCTTAACGCAAATGAAAAAGGTGTAGTTATTTCCCGCATTAACACTGTGTGAAATGGCTTCACAAAGCCAGCCCACTTGGCAAGAAATCCTACCCCAAACACCTCCCCCTTTTCCAAATTAGCATTGCACCTTGCGTTATGGTGCGTTAAGGCATTTTTCGCATGCGAAAAGCCCATAGGGGCTGATTTTAAAAGCCCTACAGGCATAAATCCAGAGGATTTACATGTGATGGGGTGTTATGCTCGCTAGGCCTATTTTAAAAAGGCCCAGCAATGCGCATAAAGCCCCGGGATGCTTGTAGATCCCGGGGCTTGCAAAAAGGGGCAGTCCGGGGGTGGGGTGGTCCAGGGGTGGAGTGGGGCAGGGCCAGAGGCCTCCAAAACAGCGGCCATTTGCCTCTGTGTCGGAGGATCGCATGTCGGCAGTCTCCTCCCATACAACTCAGAAGAGAAAAACCCCATCAGGCTGCCTGCCTTCTTATGCTATGCTGAAGGGATCCTCCTAGAGCCCAGAATCCCTTGCTGGGTTGGGATATAAGGAGGCCGGGCCAGATAGCTATGGCCAGTCCCTTAAGATTGTCTGATGGAATTTCATGTATTGTAGACTCCCTCACATAGGCCAACAATTGAAAAGCTCCAACTTCTTGTTGCTTATAGCTATTAAAGAAGAAATTCCAAGTTGCTACTTATGAATCAAATGCAGGGCCTGAAGAAGAACATGAAATGAGATGAGGTTTTTAAATATTCAGGATCATCTTCCTGCAATGCCTTAACAACTAAGATAAACAGCTTAAATTTTAATCTAACCCAATACAGATTTTTCAACATAGACATTACATGTTGTCTACTACCACCTGCTAACAAATGAGCTACAGCATTCTGAACAACTTGGAATACCTTTAAGTGCCTTTTAGGGACTCCAAAGTAAAATGATTTACAGTAGTCAAGTGAAGTTAAAACTAATGCTTGCACTAATCTTGACCCAGGACATATCTCAAACATCTAACCATATAAAGTTTATAAAATGTGATCTTTAAAACTATCTTTATCTATGGTTTAAAAGATAAGTTTGAGTCTAAAATAATGCCTAAATCATGGGCCTGAGTCAAAAAAGGAGATGACTGACCTTTTACTTTCAATTGTTGAGTATTATCAGGAATAGGCAAGCAGCTCACCCAGTAAATTTAAGTTTTGCAATATTTAGTACTAGCTTGTTAATGTTCATCCAACCTGTTTATATGGTACCTATTAGTACCATATAAACAGGCAGCTAAAGATGTTAACGCATTTTAGAAAGATGTTCAGAAAGAAAGGGCAAGTTGGATATCATCTGCATAATATTGGCAATGGACACCAAACAAGGCTATCAAGTTCCACAAAGGAACCAGGTAAAAGTTAAATAATGCAGATAATATTAGAGGTGTACAGTGGGGGGGGTTTCATGTCATTTTTTGTTTTGTGTTGTTTTCTGCTTGATTTCACTTTTAAAATGGTTCATTAGGATTTTTTCATTTTTCCCTAACATCACTCCCGGGACCCCCACTGGACCACCAGGTACCTGTAAAAAGTTTTTTGATGGAGTCAGGAGGGTGGGGGAAGCTAAGGGGTTAGTTTTAAAGGGTCGGGGTGGGTTTTTTGTTTATCGGCTCGGGCGCAGCCGATAAACAAAACCGCGATCGGGCCCGATGCAAAAAAACCCACATGTGCATCGGAACCGGAAACCGAACAGATTCCGGTTCCGATTCACATCTCTACCAATTAGTGTGCACTAACACAAAATGAAAAAAAATGAAATTTTGGCATTTTTTTTCCTGTCATTTCATGGATCCAACAAAATGAAACAAATGCAGATACATAGATTATATTGACCCCTGGGGTACTCCAGACATATATATATAAATTTTGTAATATTTGTTACACTGGGCAACAAATTTTCACAAAAGTCATGTTACGGAAATGAAATTAGTCAATTCTTATACATTTCCATGTGCTAAACACGAATGTGACTGAAAATGCAAAATTGGCTCTAGCCAGGCGCTCAGGTCACAGCGTGCAACGTCCGAGGTCACGGCGTGCGCTCATTACCTTTTAGAGAATAGGAATCCTGGGAGCCATGGGGAGCGCCTGATCCACCCTGGGCTGCTGAAGCCGCTCTCACCACCAGCTGTCTCCGGGAGGAGGGGAGAGAGGACTGAGGCTGCTCCGGAGCTGTCAGCGTGGGAGATCAGCACCCATGGACGTGGCCAGAGCAGGTGAGTGGGGGCTGGGGGAAAGTTTGCCCGATTCACTTTGGTCTTGTCCCGGGGAGTGAGGGGGTCAGGCAACCCTTCTCCTGTATCCACTTCCTGGTACCTGTCATTTCAAATGTCATTTGAAATGAAATTTGAAATGACAGGTACCAGCGCACCCAGGATACTGTATAGGCGCTGTATAGCGCCTATACAGTAAAATGGATTGCACTTCATGGACGCTTCTTGGACGCACTTTGGACGCGGCTTGCATTTGCATGCCATTTAAATCCTGTATCGAGCGGTATGTCATCCGAACTGTGCGTGTGGCAAACGTGAGTGCGCCCGGCACTGCCGCACTCTTTCTATCGCATCCTTACTGTATCGGCCTGTTAGGGAGGTAAGACCTGCGCTTGGCTCTATCTTGTCCCACTCGCAATAAACACAAGATAACTTTATAGCTTTACAAAAGGCCGCAGTTTATTTATTCTTAACCCGAGCCCTCACAACTCCATTAATGACTGTAACAATACTAAAATATCCCCCCCACCCCTCTCTGCCTCTTTCCTTCCGCGCCTCTACCACCACGTCCCAGTGGTGAGGCCTACGATCACTCCCCCTCCTTTCTTACCCTGCCTCGTCCCAGCGAGGGTAAGCCACGGCCTTGAGCTTTAGCCCCCTAGCTCATTGGCCATCTCATGTAGCAGCCCCCCCAACTACATGAGATTCACCCCCCCCCCCCCCCAATGCCCTTTCCAACAATGCAGTATTACAATTACAACTTGGGCTCAGGTTTCTGCCACAAACAAGGATGTCCCCTTATCATCCTTGTTCCCCCACTGCGGCCCTTTATTATCCCAGAATGACTCCTTCCAATCCTTCCTGCAAGGCATTATTAAATAAGTCCATCCCAATCTCTGACAGGTGCACTCCATCTCCCCTGGACAAACCTTCCTTGTTTAATCACCCACCTACCTATCTGCCTGTTCAATTTTTTTACACCCCTCTTCCACAAGGCCTCATCTTTGCATTGCAATCGCACGATTACGTCCAACCAACCCACTCGAATGCTAGGCCATAAAACCATGACTCTCGCCAAGTCCTTCCTAATTCTGGCTACCAATTCCCTACACGAACACCTCCCTATAATATTTCCCCCTAAATGTATCAATAAAATTTGTGATATCCCCAGATCCTCGACCTGCTCCTGCAGGATTTTCCCTGTATGGTCTTCATCCTGCTCGGCACTGCACCCAGTGGATAAAGGAATGGCCCACGACCCGGGCATACCCCTGCTCTCCGAGTACCCCCCTTCGTTCTGTAAGAGAAGAAAATTCCAGTTAACAACCCGCTACCCCCACTCTCCCCATCTCCTTGCCATCTATTTCCCTACATAGGATTTGAATGCTTTTGACCTCAACCTGCCAATAGCTTTAATCGCGACCTCTGACTTACCGCTTTCTGCCGCAGTAGTGGCTGCCCCAATGCGAAAGGAATGCGAAATATAACATTCCACATCCCACAATAGTCCTCCAACCGCAGCTTTAAAAACTTCTGTGAATTGAAAGCTCGTCAATGGAGCACAATCTTTGTGTACCAAGAAGGAACCTGCCACTCTGGGGAGTACTGTTACTTACGCTTGAGTTGTTCGCACTGGGCATACCAAACCGTTCCCAGCCGGGATTAACCTGATGAATTGGTTTCCTTTTTAGTCAGTCTTGGGCCGCTGCACACAAACTGTCACACTATCTCCCTGTACTTGCACCTGATTAAAAAATAACCCTACTCCCACTGCGTTGGTCTTGGAACTCACTACCAACTCGCTAATCCTTGTCGCCCCAAAGATGGCCAATGAAATGGCGACCAGGAATAACAAAACCTCATATCCGGACCAATACACCGAGGCTCGCTGCTCTGCAATGGAAATTAAATCCAGATATCTGATGGATCACCTCTTGTCCCCCACCCCTGCCCTGTCCCACTGCCATCCTCCTAAAACCCGCTTAACCAGAAAGCTCACTGCCGGGTTCCCCCCATCCCCCTAACTTTTGGAAGAATGAAAACCCTGCTATGTGGGCTTTGACTGAGGACAAGGAATAGCCGCTGCTCTTTGCCCACAGTATAAATTGGACCATCGACTCCTCCCTAACCGGTCCTCCTCTCCATCCTGTCGACTACAGGAAACATGCCACCATGCCTCTTCCCATAACATATGCTGCCCAAGTGGAGGGGACCACGGATTTCCGAATTAATCTCCATTCTTCTTCTGACCAAGTCGCCAAAGGTGTTCTGGAAAATGCTCTGCCTTCAATCTCGCTTGCAGTGTCAACTCCCTGAAGACATTCCACTTGAAACGAGAGAGGGCATCAGCAATCACATTTTGAACGTCCGGGACATGCCTAGCTCTAATGTTGATATTCCACTGCAAGCAGAGACCTACCAACTCCCATAGCAGGGTTGATACCTTCAAACATTTTGCTGACAGGCGATTAATCACCTGCACTACTCCCAAATTATCACACCTGAATACCATTCGCTTGTTGCTTAACTTGTCCCCCAAATAGCTAAGGCCACTACTATGGGAAATAATTCTAAGAAGTTAATGTTCTTAGTAATGCCCTCTGCCAACCAATCCTCCGGCCATTGATCAGCACGCCACTGTCCCTGAAAATATACTCCAAAACCAGATGCACCCGCAGCGTCCGAGTACAACTCCATATCATAATTTGATATCTCGCTATCCAGTATCAATTGCACCCCATTGAACGATTCCAGGAACACCTCACATACCCACAGCTTGTCTTTTGCCTATGAGTTACCCATATAAAATGATGACTCGCACGGATTCCAACAGTGGAAGCGGAAAACCTTCTGATGAATGCCCTCCCCATCAGAATGACTTGGCTGGCAAAACTGAGCGATCCAATCAAGGACTGCATCCGCCGCAAAGTTACCTTGGTCGATCTTCTCACCTCCTGTACTAACTCCTTCAGCTTCAGCACTTTTTCCTCTGGCAACCGCAACACCATTGCATCCGAGTCCAACTCAATGCCTAAAAAGGTCAGCCTCGTCGATGGCCCTTCCATCTTGTCCTGCGCGATCGGCACTCCCAACCTGCTGGCTACCATCATAAAACCCTCTAACTGATCCTGGCACTGAATGGATTGGCTGGGTCCCACAAACAGGAAGTCAACCAGATAATGTAACAAGATGTCATAGAGCGTATGTTGCTCAGTAACCCATTTCAAAAATGAGCTGAAGGCTACGAAGTATGCTCAAGATACTGCGCAGCCCATGGGTAAACAGCAATCTAAGAAATATTTCCCTTCAAAAGAAGACCCCAGCAACAGCAGGCTCTCTGGATGTATGGCATTGGGCAACAGCCAAAACACCTACTCGATATCCGCCTTTGCCATCAGCGTTGACCACGTGCTGCCTTATGAACTAATTCCAATGCCACATCAAATGAGACATAACGCAGCAAACATGCACTTTTTGGAATAAAATCATTCATTGTCTCTCCGCATGGATTAGAAAGATTAAGGATTAACATATACCTACAAGGTGCCTTCTTTGGAATTACTGCTAATGGAGAGAAATGCATTCGACGAAAAGGAGGATCAGTGAATGGCCCGGCAATGCACCCCAAGCTGAGATCTACCTTTTTCCCTTGCCACATCTGCTAGCTTCACTACCACCTGCGCATTTTTTGCAGTACCCCCACCACCTTGATCCATGTATGGGATCCTAAAGCCCTCCCTAAAACCATAATATAGTAAAGCGGCAGCTTTCTTATTCGGGTAAAACATAAGAACATAAGAAATTGCCATGGTGGGTCAGACCAAGGGTCCATCAAGCCCAGCATCTTGTTTCCAACAGAGGCCAAACCAGGCCACAAGAACCTGGCAATTACCCAAACACTAAGAAGATCCTATGCTACTGATGCAATTAATAGCAGTGGCTATTCCTAAGTAAACTTGATTAATAGCCATTAATGGACTTCTCCTCCAAGAACTTATCCAAACCTTTTTTGAACCCAGCTACAGTAACTGCACTAACCACATACTCTGGCAACAAATTCCAGAGCTTTATTGTGCATTGATTGAAAAAAAATGTTCTCCGATTAGACTTAAATGTGCTATTTGCTAACTTCATGGAATGCCCCCTAGTCCTTCTATTATTCAAAAGTGTAAATAACCGAGTCACATCTACTCGTTCAAGACCTCTCATGATCTTAAAGACCTCTATCATATCCCCACTCAGCCGTCTCTTCTCCAAGCTGAACAGCCCTAACCTCTTCAGTCTTTCCTCATAGGGGAGCTGTTCCATCCCCCTTATCATTTTGTTTGCCCTTCTCTGTACCTTCTCCATTGCAACTATAGCTTTTTTGAGATGCGGTGACCAGAATTGTATACAGTATTCATGGTGCGGTCTCACCATGGAGCGATATAGAGGCATTAGGGGTGTGCATTCGGATTGACCGCATTAGTAAAACGCAACTCATATTTTTTTTTTACTAAAAAAATTGATTCGACATAAACGATCGGATTTCCCACATATCGAACATAGATATGTTCGATATGTGGGAAATCGCGATTGTTGAGCCAAAATAAAAATATAAACCCCCTCACCCTCCTTAATCCCCCCCCCCCCCCCGACTTACCACAACTCCCTGGTGATGGAGCGAGGAGTGAGGACGCCATTTCTGCAATCCTTGGCGAGAAGCATGTGACGTCGGCGGCACGTCGAGTGACGCCGGCGTCACGTGATTCCCGGCTCGTTCGCGCCGGACGGCTCGTTCGGCCCAAAAAGAACTTTTGGCCAGCTTGAGGGGGTCAGGAGGCCCCCCCAAGCTGGCCAAAAGTTCTTTTTGGGCCAAACGAGCCGTCCGGCGCGAACTTGCCGGGAATCACGTGACGTCGCGTCTGAGTGACGCGGCGCCACGTGATTCCCGGCTCGTTCGCGCCGGACGGCTCGTTCGGCCCAAAAAGAACTTTTGGCCAGCTTGGGGGGGTCAGGAGGCCCCCCCCCAAGCTGGCCAAAAGTTCTTTTTGGGCCGAACGAGCCGTCCGGCGCGAACGAGCCGGGAATCACGTGACGCCGCGTCACTCGACGTGCCACCGACGTCACATGCTTCTCGCCAAGGATTGCAGAAATGACGTCCTCACTCCTCGCTCGATCACCAGGGAGTTGTGGTAAGTCTGGGGGGGGGGATTAAGGAGGGTGAGGGTGTTTAAATTTTTTTTTTGCACATATGTACATATACCCAACTCATTGGATTTTTTTTATGTCCATATTGGCCGCAAGTGAGACCCCCTTTCGGACATAAAAAATATGAACATAAAATTTTGCTCTGCACATCCCTAAGAGGCATTATGACATTTTCAGTTTTATTAACCATTCCCTTTTTAATAATTCCCAACATTCTGTTTGCTTTTTGTGACTGCTGCAGCACACTGAGCCGATGATTTTAAAGTATTATCCACTATGATGCCTAGACCTTTTTCCTGCATGGTAGCTCCTAATATGGAACCTAACATCGTGTAACTACAGCAAGGGTTATTTTTCCCTATATGCAACACCTTGCACTTGTCCACATTAAATTTTTCTGCCATTTGGATGCCCAATCTTCCAGTCTTGCAAGGTCCTCCTGTAATGTATCATAGTCTGCTTGTGATTTAACTACTCTGAATAATTTTGTATCATCCGCAAATTTGATAACCTCACTCGTCGTATTCCTTTCCAGATCGTTTATATATATTGAAAAGCACCAGTCCAAGTACAGATCCCTGAGGTACTCCACTGTTTACCCTTTTCCACTGAGAAAATTGACCACTTAATCCTACTCTATGTTTCCTGTCTTTTAACCAGTTTGTAATCCACAAAAGGACATTGCCTCCTATCCCATGACTTTTTAGTTTTCGTAGAAGCCTCTAATGACGGACTTTGTCAAATGCCTTCTGAAAATCCAAATACACTACATCAACCGGTTCACCATTATCCACATGCTTATTAAACCCTTTAAAAAAATGAATCAGATTTGTTAGGCAAGACTTCCCTTGGGTAAATCCATGTTGGCTGTGTTCCATTAAACCATGTCTTTCTATATGCTCTAAGATTTTCATCTTGAGAATAGTTTCCACTATTTTTCCCGGCACTGAAGTCAGGCTCACTGGTCAATAGTTACCTGGATCTCCCCTGGAGCCTTTTTTAAATATTGGGATTACATTGGCCACCCTCCAGTCTTCAGGTACAATGGATGATTTTAATGATAGGTTACAAATTTTAACTAATAGATCAGAAATTTCATTTTTTAGTTCCTTCAGTACCCTAGGATGCATTGCATACCATCTAGTCCAGATGATTTGCTACTCTTTAGTTTGTCAATATGGCCTACTACATCTTCCAGGTTCACAGTGATTTTGTTCAGTTCCTCTGACTCATTTCTCCTGAAAACCAGCTCCGGAACTGGTATCTCCCCAACATCCTCATTAGTAAACACGGAAGCAAAGAATTCATTTTGTTAACCCTTTTCGCAACTCGGAGACCACCACGGGAGAATATGCATTTTCTAAACTGACTTCACTGCTTACCTCCTTTTCGAGGAGGTCCAGCCTGACTATAGGTGCACTTAGTGGCTGGATGGCTCCCACACATGTCCCGCACGCATGTCGGAACTTGCAATCCGGGAACAAACAAGTGGCCTTGTTAAACCTCCAACATACGTCTGACCCGCTGACCGCCGCTTTGCTCCCGAACCCCGCTTTAATGGTACTTCCCACTGCATGAAAGGAACTAGGCACTCCTCCCCAACTCCCCGCATTCGACACCCCGATATGACCTCCCCCACTGCTCACCGCCCCTTTACCACTATCCACACTCTTGTTGGTCATCTGAGTAAGCCAAAGATTGTCCTGTGTCCCCCATGACATATGGCGATTACCTGCCATTTTATCCCGGAGCCAAGCCCAACATTCAAAGTCCCTAAATGCTCTCAATATGCTATCCACATATGCTAGTAATGACCCAAACTGCGCCAGTTCAAAGTGTCCCACTACACTTGCCAGTCACAACAACCCCCTGATCCAATTCTTTGACACTTTTGATACACCTGCCTCTTCCTTCCCTTTTTTCTTACTCTTCTTTTTGTCTTTCCTTCCCCCCCGTCTACCCTCTATTTATTTATTTATTTATACAATTTTTGTATACCGTTGCACAGTAAAGTTCCATCGCTACAGTTTACATAGAATAGACATAAAAATTGGTACAAAAATATTAAAACTTAATTCAGGGACTTCCGGTGATGATGTAAAGGAGGCGGAAGTATGAGGGGAAAGCTCCATGGCCCCACTCCCGCAAATTGATAAAAAAATCAAGTTTTTGCCGCTCGTTTTGGTGGCTTTTCTCCCCTATCAGCTGTTGGACATGCCGCTGACCCTAATCGCCGTCCCGTTTTACACGGATGATGAGAAACAAGAGCGTATGCTCCAGTTTAGCTCGCCGTTCACCTCGCACCCACGCTGACAAGATGGCCGCGGCACCTCTGACCGGAGAGCCTGTCATGGCTACCGTCACTGAGGAAGCCCTACAAAAAATTTCCCAGCGGGTTACCGATGCACTGGATGGCAGATTATATAAATTGCAAACTGCTATGGAAGATTTAAAATCTGCGATGGAAGGACACTCTAAACAGCTGGACACAGCAGAAGGTACCATCTCTGATTTGTGGGATCGCTTAGCCACCTCTGAACGCCAGGTGGTGGACCTCCAAGACCGGCAGCGCGATTTGATGGTTAAGATGGAGGAACAGGAGGATTGGGGCCAAAGAAATAATTTGAAAATCATCGGTCTCCCAGAGGAGGTGACGGAGAGGGAGTTGAGAGCAGTGGTAGAGACGTGGCTCACAGCAGGTTGGGCTGAAGCTGGCCGCAGACCATCTTCAATGTGAGCGGGTGCACTGGGTGGGCCCACTGTGTGACGGACAGGGCCGACCATGGCCAGTAATGGCTCGGATACTTAACTGGGACCACAAAACCCAACTCCTCAGGGCTTATCGACAGAAAGAGGTGGTGGAGTATAAGGGGCACCGGCTGCTATTGTTCAATGATTTTTCTGCCAGTACAGCGGCGCAGCGAAAGATTTTGGCCCCTGCCTGCACAGTGCTCCACAAGCGGGGCCTCCGATTTGCGTTGCTATATCCCGTAAAGTTGTGAGTCCATCTCGACAATAGGACCTTCTTTTTTACCACCAAAGAAGCAGCGGATGGATTTCTTGCCTCCCTACCTCAGCCTGGAGTGGGGTAGTGGACATTCTGCTTCTGCGAGTCGGTTTCGGCTTCTCAGTTCATAGTTCTGATTGCCTAGTTTGAGAGGCATTCTTCTACCTGGCCCACCCCTGTGGGTGGTGGCTTTGACTCTCTGTTATGCGAGCTGTGACAGTGATTGCTGTTTGTTTTACCAGCAGGGGGGCTCCACCACTTGGCAGAGGCCAGCTTATTGCTTGCAAAAGCCACTGAATAATTAGAACTGGCCCACGTCCTGTCTATTGCCTGGATGTTGGTCTCGGTTGATGGAACAAATTCTTGTTACTATTAAGAACATAAGAACATAAGAAATTGCCATGCTGGGTCAGACCAAGGGTCCATCAACCCCAGCATCCTGTTTCCAACAGAGGCCAAACCAGGCCACAAGAACCTGGCAATTACCCAAACACCAAGAAGATCCCATACTACTGATGCAATAATTAGCAGTGGCTATTCCCTAAGTAAACTTGATTAATAGCAGTTAATGGACTTCTCCTCCAAGAACTTATCCAAACCTTTTTTGAACCCAGCTACACTAACTGCACTAAACACATCCTCTGGCAACAAATTCCAGAGCTTAATTGTACGTTGAGTGAAAAAGAATTTTCTCCAATTAGTTTTAAATGTGCTACTTGCTAACTTCATAGAATGCCCCCTAGTCCTTTTATTATCTCAAAGTGTAAATAACTGATTCACATCTACTCGTTCAAGACCTCTCATGATCTTAAAGACCTCTATCATATCCCCCTTCAGCCATTTCTTCTCCAAGCTGAACAGCCCTAACCTCTTCAGCCTTTCCTCATAGGGGAGCTACTACATGTTCATCCTTTTTCGGGATTGAGTTCTCAAGCCTGCTGTTGTGTATACGCAACCGCCTCACGGAACCCTTCTGGACTCACTCTTCTAAGACTCTGTTGGGACGAGATTATACAGTCTAGAATTCGGATGGCAGGGGGAGAGGAGTGGGGTCGAAGGGGGGTGACCTTGGTACCCAACAGAGGAAGTGCGGGATGGGGATTACCCTGCGCCTCTTGGAGCAGAGGTCTGTATGTATGGTTATGCTGCGACTGGTGTGGGTGATTGGTGTGCATGGGGGTATGTGTGATAGTGGGGGGGGGGTGAGTGGCTGGGGGGGGTGGAAAGGGGGGTAGGTTTTACCGAGTTGAATCAAAGGTACAAGGTCAGGTGTGTGGTATTGTATGTTTCCCATCCCCTGAGGCCTAGACTGGGAGGGCTTGGGGTAAATATCTTTTATGGGATAAGGGGTCCTGGTGGGCCCCTGTTCATAGTTTATATATTGTTACCATCTTATGGTGCAGGTTAAGTTTGTTACATTGAATGTGGATGGCATCCACTCCCCAATAAAGCGGACAAATTAAACACCATGTTTAAACGTATGCACGCACAGGTGGCGTTCCTACAGGAGACTCATCTGGGGGATGGAGAGCATGCTAAATTGTGGAAAGATTGGGTGGGTCAATGCTATTATTCCTCTTTTACCAGACGCAAATGGGGGTGGCCATCCTTGTTCATAAGAACCTGCCATTTCAGCTGGCGCGCACCTGTAGCGAAGAAGGACGATATATCATAGTAGCGGGAACCTTATATCAGCAGAAAATATTTTCTGCAATATATATGCCCCAAATGTATATTCCCATGTGTTTTTTGTTAAATTGGTCACTTTACTGGCGGACTTTCCTGAATATACTCTGATATTGGGTGGTGATTTTAATATAGTGGCAAATAAGTGTCTGGATAATAACCCTTCCAAATCTGTTTCTGTGAATGATGCTTTGGTGGGGGTTAATTTTTTGTGCCAAGAACTACAATTAATAGATGTTTGGCATGTCCTCCACCCACTGGACAGAGATTTCACTTTTTTCTCTAACCCGCATCACACCTACTCTAGGCTCGACTATTTTTTGGTTTCCGACCAAAGCTTCCCTAAGGTCAAAGCTGCCAGTATTGGTACACTATCCCTTTCTGATTATGTCCATGTGACAATGGATATCCAGTGTGGAGTGGGTACCCGACTTCCATTCTCCTGGCGCCTGCACCCTGATCTCTACTTGGATAAGGAGTTTCACACTTGTTTACAGGGCTGCTGGAAGGAGTAAGTAGATCACAACACTACCACAGATGTTACCCCCGTGATGGTATGGGAGGCTGGGAAAGCGGTGATGCAGGGGGCTATTATAGCTTATATGGCCAAAAAAAATAGGAACTGCAAGGCCAAAATTCTGAGGTTTACTGCGGTTTTGAAGGATGCCCAACATAGGCACATGACGCAGCTCACAGCTGAGGCAAAAGCCCTCATGGATAAGGCTCGCGAAGCACTTAACAGCTTGCTTCACCAGAGGGCGTCTAAATCCCTTAGATATTATAGGTACCAGCTTTACCGCTATGGCAACCAGGCTAGTAGACTTATGACTCATTTGGTACGGCCCTGGGGACTGCAGAAGGCTGTAGTGAGTATTAAGGACGGGCAAGGTATACACCAGACTGCCCCCGAAGCGATAGCGGCCCGATTTCTAGAATATTACCAGTCGCTGCATGGTCCCAAAGCCATGAATGCTGCTACTGCAGAGACGTTGTTTAACACAGTTTCTTGGCCCCAATTAATGGAGGAACATCTCTGTACCCTAAATAACCCTATCACTACTCAGGAAATTTACTCTGTGATCCAGAAGTTGAAATTGGGCAAGGCTGCCAGGCAAGATGGACTTGGGTCGGAGTATTATAGAATCCTGCGGTTTGGTGTCCTGTCTCCTCTACAAAATTATTTTGGGGTTCTACTAAATACTAATATGTTATCTGCTAACTCTAACCAGTCTGTTATAGTAGTACTTCCCAAGCCAGGTAAAGATCCCTTGGAGATAGGTCGTATCAACCCATATCCCTGCTCAATGTTGATATTAAAATTCTAGCATCAGTCCTGCCTTCCCTTATCCATGCAGACCAAACGGGCTTTGTGGCAGGCCGTCAGGGTGTATGCAATGTAAGGCACCTTTTGACAGCGCTTAGTTATCAGGCGGAGGCTGAGGCATTGATTCTCAGTCTGGATGCCGAGAAAGCTTTTGACTCCTTATCATGGGAGTACATGTTTTGGGCCTTACAGAAATATGGGTTTTCAGGTGCCTATTTGCAGTGGCTTCAGATCCTTTATAGTAACCCAAGTGCCACTATACTCCTTAATGGACTGCCTACTAAAGCTTTCCCCTTACATTGCGGAGTTCGGCAAGGCTGCCCACTCTCTCCCCTGTTGTTTGTTTTAGCCTTGGAACCCTTCGCCATCCGCCTTCGAGGGGAAAAAAATTTTAGCGGGATTAGTGTGGGAGGCCACCCTTTCTAAAAACTGCTATGTTTGTAGATGACATCTTACTGTTTGTTGGCAAGCCTCGTGTTAGTGTACCTGTCATTATCCAGTTATTTGACCAGTTTCACCTGGTGCCTGGCCTCCACATTAATTATACCAAACTGGAAGCCTTAGCTTTAAGCCCTCACCTCCCCTCCATGTGGGTTGGAACCTTTCCTTTTTAGTGGGCCCCGGGCAAGTTTAAATATTTGGGGGTTTGTATTCCACGGGATTTGAAATGTCTCTATGCTCTGAACATTTTGACCTGTATCGTCACGCTATAGGCGCAGATAATGGCCTGGAACCCTCTTCCACTGTCTTTGTTTGGCAGGTGCGCATTGGTTAAGATGGTGCTAGTGCCAAAGATCCTCTATTTGCTGCACATGGTCCCTTGCTGGCTGAAGGTGTCGGATATCCGGCACCTGCGTTCCAGTATATATAAAAAAGAATATAAATAAATAAATAAATACAGAGTTTTCTGTGGAGGGGGAGGCGCGCAAGGCTTGCATATACTGTATTAGAACACCCCCATGAGCAGGAGGGCTTTAATTTGCCGGATTTCCGCCTTTATAATGTAGCATGTCAACTCCGGTTTGTAGGAGAGTGGCTTACGGGATGGTATCATTACTGTGATGCCAGGATGCTGGCCCGTATGTCTGCCCCTGGCTCCCCTTTGAGAGTTATCCAGCTGCGCGCCGAAACGAGAGCTACTGTGAATTACCCACAGATACTTTTATATCCTTGTATAAGGGCTTGGAGGTGGGTGTGTAGGCTGAATAACATGTCAGTAGTCCATTCATTGTTACTTCCCTTACTGAGGAATATGGAGTTTCTCTCGGACCGGGATAGTGGGGCGGTTTTTCAGCTGGGGGCAGATAATGGACTTTTGTTTGCTTTTCATATGTATGATCCAGAATCTTGTATGTTAATGGACTTTGCTACCTTGGCGCGGACCTTCCAATTACCCACATGCCACTTCTATGCTTTCCTCCTAGCTCGTCACTATCTACAGTCCTTTGCCTGGACGCTGGCTGCGTTGGAGGCTGAGATTAAATTTGCAAATCCCATCTTTGATATTGCCTGCTTGGCAAACACCATCAAAGGCTGGAAGAAGATGGGACAAAGGCTTCATAAGTTTAATCATTTGGCACCTTTAGCTGCACGATGGACCGGAGCCTTGGACTCCCTTATCACGGTGCCACAGCTGATTGCATCATTCACTGCTTTATATCGATTGATACCTGATATTGGTCTCCGGGAAATACAATTTAAAATATTACACTGCACGTACTATGATGATGTCCGGAGATTCCAGATGCCGCTGACCTCGTCCCCTAGCTGCATTAAGTGCAGTGCAGTGGAAGGCACGTTGCTTCATAGGCTATTTGATTGTCAATCTCTCCAGCCTTTCTAGACAGCTGTCTTTGCCGTAATCCATACCTGTACTGGAGTTCCTCTTGGGGCCACAGGCTGTGTATCTCCCTCCAGGAGGCCACTCGAAGGCCAAATTTGAGTGGGTGGCTATTCTGATGGCCTGCTGAACTATCCTGATGGAATGGACTGAACCAACGGCTGTACCTTCAGTTGCTGCTTGGTTCGACAGAATGACTTCATTAGGGCAGTTGGAGCACCTAGACTTTTTGGCTGGTAACCAGAAACCAGACAAACTTTATTGTGCATGCTGGACTACATGCTTCGATGTTCTTCCTAAGGCGTTACAAGACGGACTTCGACTTAATGGCTACACGCCGACCTGGTCATAATGGGGGGTGGGGAGGGGGGAAGGGGGGTGTTAAGGTGTGCATGGTGGATGTCTGTGGTATGCTTGGCTGGCTCTCAAGGGTGGGGAGGGAGGCTGGGCAAGGGGAGTGATGAGTGCTCCATACAACAAGGAAAATCAAGGATTGAGGGCAATGTAGGCCGGTTGTTGATCACTGGGTTTACTGGTAACCAGTACTTTTTCTGTACGGTATTGTTATGGTTCTGATGTTGTGCGCCTGCATGCACTTTTTCCCTGTTTATTAATAAAAAAATATTTGGCAAAAAAACAAAAAAAAAACTTAATTCAGGATATTAAAATTAAAGTACTACAAACAATATAAAATCTTAAAATTACTTTTAAATCACAAATACAAAGACTAACATATCGTACCGTAGGAAAAAAATCAGCAGAACCAGAGGTCACGAGCTGAGGCTCCGGGGAGGAAGACTAAGAACCAATGTCAGGAAGTATTTCTTCACGGAAAGGGTGGTGGATGCCTGGAATGCCCTTCCGGAGGAAGTGGTGAAGTCTAAAACTGTGAAGGACTTCAAAGCGGCGTGGGATAAACACTGTGGATCCATCAAGTCTAGTGGGCATAAATAGAGAGGAGGCAGCAAACACTGCACGGAGCGGCAGTAGCCACTGAGGCATTCACGGAGCGGGATGCCAGTGGCCAGTAGTTGGTGTTCCACCTTCAGGCAGTAAAACACTGCACGAAGCGGCAGTAGCCACTGAGGCATTCACGGAGCGGGATGCCAGTGGCCAGTAGTTGGTGTTCCACTTTCATGCAACAAAACACTGCACGGAGCGGCAGTAGCCACAGAGGCATTCACGGAGCGGGATGCCAGTGGCCAGTGGTAGGTGTTCCACCTTCACGGAGCGGAAGGATGGAGGGCTGCCATCTCACAAAAAAAAAACCAAACAAGCAAACAAAACAGGGGTGGGTAAGGGGCAGGGGTGTGGCCTGCTGGTTGTGGCGGTTGCTACCCCTGATTGAGCTGGATGTTCACTAGGATGGCGCTGCTCTCTGCATTGGTGGAGGGGTGGAAGAGAATTGGGGCCGGAGGGTGCTGGAAGCCAATAGAGACGGGTGGGAGGGAGAAAAAGGGGGGGGAAAAAATGGATAAACTGCGTAGCTTGCTGGGCAGACTGGATGGGCCGTTGGTCTTCTTCTGCCGTCACTTCTATGTTTCTATGTTATGTTTCTATATGGATCTCAAACTCCTTCCTTGGTGTCACTCTCGTATGCCTGAAAAACAATCACATTTTTAATTTCTTCCTGAACTTCTTTCTCTCTTAAAAATATTCATGTACTTGCGCATGCGGATGCACTTCCGCATCCTCCTCACCTACTCCCACGTGCCTACCCGCCTCCAATTCGCTTGAGGTGGATGTCGAAGATGAAACCGAGCTGAAATCGGACTCCGAACTCTTTTTGACGTGCCCTCTTCTTCTTTTTGTCCTTTGCCCTCGTCTTGGTCTCCCCAGTGGTCTCCCACTCACCTGCTCCTGATCCCAGAAAACTCCCTCCCGTGACCTCCGATGCTCTGACCAGCACTGATGAACCTCTCTACTCCCATTCTTTGTCGGGGCTCAACACCACCCTTTCCCTCCAAGCTTCTTGCTGGGACTTGCCGGGAAGAAATGGACCCGCTGGATCTGTAGGCACAGAAATAGAAGCTGCAAGACTCCCCTTCACCTGTATCACACGTGGCCCTCCACACCCCGACCTCTTAAACCTTATGGTCTTCCAGGGTATCCCCATACATATCCTCCCTGACCTCCCAATCACCTGCCCTCCTGAAAACCATCTCCGTACCACATGGGCCAACGTCCAAACCCCCCCCCCCCAGCCCCAGTAACCCCTGCCCGCCATCGGGAAAGGGGAGGTCACTCCCTGCTGCCTACCCAGAAAACCGTAGGTGTCCCCAGAGGGTGGCACATGGCCTATGCCCAACCCACTTGGGGTCACCTTTCTTGGGATATCCCTGTCTCTGCCCCTACCTTTAGAGCCTTAACGGCGACGCTGCTACCCGTCTGGCTGTACATGATACCCACCAGACCCGATGAAGGCTTTTTTCCTTTTTTCGCTGAGCAGGGGGCGGGCTGCAGGGGGGAAAGGCTGGCTGCAGCAGCGGGGGGTGGGGGAGGGGGGTGTAAAAGCTTCCATGGAAGGGAAGAAAAAAACCCCCCAGTAGGATAAGAACAAAACCAGAGGAGCAACTATGTCAGAACCTTTTTTTTTTTTTTTTTAAGAAAACATAATTAGATAACTTATGAAAGAAGGAGCCCACAAAAGAACAGTGCAACCTGCTTCGCAGTCTGCCGGATCTGTCTAGCAGAGACCTGCCACATCACCAGCTGGCTGCCTAGCAACGGCCAATAGCGCTGCAGTGATTCAAATCGCTGCAGCCACCGGCCATTGCGAGCTATCCCCGAGCTCCCTCATGCCTCCCCCTCTCCCCCTTAGCCCTTCACCGCCGTGTGCCTTTTCCCTAGTTATAGGTGGTGGCACAGGACCAGCCTGCGCTGCCTTTCATATATGTATTGATCCAAGGAATGTAGTCAATTGTTGGTGTATTGAGTTCTCTAGTATCTTAGCAAGGCATGATAGGGATGAGATAGGATGATAGTTTGATAGAAGAGTCCGTTCTGCAGATGTTTTTTCAATATTCGATGCACTGAAGCTTTTTTTTTTTTTTTTTTTTTAAAGAATCTGGAAAGATGCCACTAGCCAGTGAGGAATTTATGAATATTGCAATGAAATTATCTGATTCTCTTTTAATTAGTTTTAGCAGAACTGAAGAACAAGGGATGAGTGGACTGATAGATGAATTTGTATTATTATAATGTGAATGACATCAGACTCCATCACAGTGTCAAAGAGTTTCCATTTTGTTCATTCTGAGAGTAAATTATAAACTGCTGAATTAGACAAATTTTGAAAGGACTTCTTAATATCAATCATTTTTTGATTAAAATATCCTGCAAAAGTGTCTGCTAGATTCAATCCAGGGGCTGGGAGGTGTTGCGCTTCCCCGCCACGTATGCTCCACGGCCGGGCTTGCTCACCTCTCTTGACTGTCCATGAGCTCTGGTCTCTCCTCCTCTGCCGGTCCCAGCCGTCCCTGTCGCTCTCCTCGGCCTGCTCCGACTCCGGCAACATCGCAGGCCTCACAGCAGAGCTCCCACCGGGGCTCCGTGTCCAGCATCTCCTTGGCCCCACCCCTAGGCGCGCGCGGCCAACCTCCTTCAAGTTAAAGGGCCAAGCACGGGAAACCTGGCCAAGTCACTTAGTGATGACATCGTCCATGTTTTTTTTTTTTAATTTATCTCTTTGTTAATTTTTCAAAACATTACAAATAAGGATTTCATTCCTTACCATAAGGTATAACATATCATCATTTACATACAAATAAAATACAAATACACATAAAATAAAATAATAATATTTAACCAAACCTTTAGATTATGTTATATCCTTATTTTACCATGAAATCTGAGAGATCAAATTTAGGGTAAATAATGGAGCAACATTCATCAAATCTAATTATTAACAAGTAATAGAAAGTGGTCGAATTTATTCTATCTATTCTATTTTCCTGATAAACCACAGACTTTAAGCTATTCCTTCTTTAGATATCAGGAATTTTTCTAAGTGCTCCGGTTCAAAAAAAACATAACGTACATTCTCTATCGTCATAATACATTTACACGTGCTCTAGAACATAAATTCAAAAATTTCTTTCTACGAATTTGAGTTGATCTAACTACATCTGGATATACCCATATCCTTTCTCCCAAATACAATTTATCTCTGCTCCTAAGAAAATTTCTCAATACATTATCTCTTTCAACAGGGGTTGTAAATGATACTAACAATAAGAACATAAGAACATAAGAAAATGCCATACTGGGTCAGACCAAGGGTCCATCAAGCCCAGCATCCTGTTTCCAACAGTGGCCAATCCAGGCCATAAGAACCTGGCAAGTACCCAAAAACTAAGTCTATTCCATGTAACCATTGCTTCTTGTGAAGTTTCTAAAAACCCTGATAGATCTTCTAAGGGCGACAGTGTCACTACTTCACCACTAGGAATATCTCTATCTCTTAGGGGTTTATCTTCCCCTTCCCATCTCTTTACAGTATCAGATATAAAATGTACTTTAGTTATATTTGGAATACTCGTAGAAGGGAATGACAACACCTCACACATGTACCTATTTAATTGATCTTTAGGAGAAATGAGTTTACATTTAGGAAAATGTACCATTCTCAGATGATTATATCTGAGACTATTCTCCAGATTTTCTATTCTCTTATCTGTTCTAGAGTCTCCCTGAATCAAATTAACCTGAACTTCTTTAATTTTCTCTATCTGAGAATTCAACATTTGTACTTTAATAGAATTTGATAACACTACTGGATTAACTATTGTGGATTGTTCCTGAAAACCTTGGAAAGCTTGTGTTAAAGAAATAATTGTTTTCTCAAATACAGAAACAGCATTCCATAATACATCTAAAGTTACGACTTCTGGTTTCTTCAGTATTGTAATCTCTGGTATACTAGATGGAGATCTCTTATCTCCCCTTGTCCGTTGTAATTCTCCCTTCCATGATGCTTGGTAAAGATTTACCAGAACCACTTAATATCCAGATATTAATTTCTTTCAAGGTGCTCAAAACTTCCACGCCTTGAAATTGTCCATATTTAAAATCAGCTGTTGCTCCCTCGATCACATCCCCCTCCTGTAACATCTTTGGTCTCAGGGGGTCTGCAGTATCAGTTGATCTGTTATGGACTGGAGGGGAGGGGGTCTCAGGAGCCCCAGGGCTCAAAGATATTTCATCGAGGGGTTCTGGAACTTGTTCCTGTTCCAGCAACCCAGCTGACGCTCCTGGGACATCCACGACCACGGAGTAGAACTCTTTTATCTTTGTTTGAACTGGGGAAGGCTGACGTGGGGTCAAGGTTCCCTCCTTCACCTTCCCCTTCCTCTTTGTATGCGGCATTTACAATAAGGAAATCTAGTCCACTAAACAACAAAGAGAAAGAGTTCTGCTTACCGACTTCTTTCTGAAATTCAATTTAGTCTCTCAGTGAGGGCTGCTTGCTTTGAGGAGGAAAAAATATCTTCAAGAAAAAAAGTTTTATTCCAGTGCTTTGGAGGGATTTCTCAGCCAAAGCCACGCGCCCCTTCGGTACGCGCGGCTTAGGCAATACGCCGGCGTCAACTGCACACCGCTGCACACCGAATTTTAAGGGCAGTATCCCGGCATAGACAGGAAGTGATGCCACACCACACCCCCTTCTCTACCGGGACTCCAGTGTCTGGTCACAGTAGACTTTGCTAGTGGCGGTAAAAGCCTCCTCAGCTGGCACAAGTCCTTGCCTCCTCTCGCTGTGGGTCAATCCCGACTCTCGCCACTGCATGCCGAATTTTAAGGGCAGGATCCTGGCACAGACAGGAAGTGATGTCACACCACGCCCCCTTCCCTACCGGGACTCCGGTGTCTGGTCACAATAGACTCTGCTAGCGGTGGTAAAAGCCTCCTCAGCTGGCACAAGTCCTTGCCTCCTCTCGCTGTGGGTCAGCCCCGACTCTCGCTGCTGCATGCCGAATTTTAAGGGCAGGATCCCAGCACAGACAGGAATTGACGTCACGCCACACCCCCTTCCCTACGGGACTCCGGTGTCTGGTCACAGTAGACTCTGCTAGCGGCGGTAAAAGCCTCCTCAGCTGGCACGTCCTTGCCTCCTCTCGCTGCGGGTCAGCCCCCGTCCATGTTTAGTATATAAGTGAGGCCCTGTCTCCCAGGACCTCGCCATGGCAATCAGGTCGATCACGTTGTGATAGCAAGTTTGCCTTCCTGTTCCTGTGTCTTATTCCAGCATCCTCCTGTTCCTTCATCTCCCCAGGTAGTACCATTCGGACTGTCTTCTAGGTACTGACCTCTGCCTCTTTCTTTGACTATGCTTGACCGCCACCTGGATTTGACCTTTGCCTGTTTCTTGACCACGTCTGAACGTTGCCTGGAACTGACCTCTGTCTGTCCACTGACCACGTCTGCACGATGCCTGGAACTGACCTCTGCCTGTCCACTGACCATGTCTGCATGCTGCCCGGAACTGACCTCAGCCTGAACATTGACTATGTCTGACCACCACCTGGAACCTGACCTTTGCCTAACTGACTATCCACAGACTGACCACTGGCATTGACCCCTGCTTTGGCTGACTACGCTATCCTTGATTCTGGCCTTGATCCTTTCTCTCCATTCAAGCACTCTGGTCTGGCCTTCTCTGGCTCCTGAGCACCCTGATCTGAACATCGACCATGCACCCTTGTTCGTGGTGGGCACACCCCTGAACTTTATCTCTCAGAGATCCTGCGAGTCCCACCTAAGTCCAGGTGGCCCGGGTAACCAAGGGCTCAACCTAAAGGAACCACAGGTTGCTATTGGTGATGCTCCAGCTAGCCTCTGTCTCCTCCTGTGCTCCGCCTCCTAGTGGCAGGCGTTCTCTGGGTCCGACCTGGGACCCTACCAATCCTGCACCAGGCCAAGCATCCACCTCCCGGCACAGCTGGGAGAGCCTAGAGATAGGATTGATAAGCTGTTTAATAGATTGTAATAACTCTTTAGGATTATTGAAACTTGGAGTAGACATAAACTTTTTTTGTAGCAGTGATGGCATCCTGAGAGGGAGACATGATAGTTGGACAGGTTTTGATGGAATAGGGAAGCATCGCCATTTCCTTTCAATTCTTCTCACTGGTCTTTTTGTTGTTGCATATCATTGTTAAACCAAGAAGCATTTGGGGTCTTTTCTTAGTGAATGTTTTTCTTGGTGCTAGTTTATCAAGAACAGTGTTTAATGAGGTATCCCAAAGATCGAGCAATTCTAGTGGTGAGTCATTGCAAGAGAATTTTAACATGGGAGTAAATTCAGTACAGAAGTCATCTGGATTTATGAAGTCTTGCTTCATTATTGCAGTTTGAGTTTTGAAGATGGGAAATTTTGATGTAGTTAGTGAGAAAGCAATTAGGAAATGGTTTCTCCATAGGGCTTTAGCAGACACATTTACAGTAGAAGTAGAGAATGCGGTATTATTTACGAATACCAGATCAAGAGAGTGTCCAGCTCTGTGAGTGGGAAGAGAGATGATCTGTTGCCATCCACATCCAGATAACGTATCTAGAGTCAGGCTGAGGGCATCAATGTAAAGACTGAAATCCCCTAGCATAACAGCTTTCATAAGGTTGAGATTAGCATTCAATAGCAATTCTATAAATGGAGAAAAGTTATGGGCTAGCAAACCAGGAGGACAATAGGTGAGACAATGTTCAGTTAATTATTTTATTTATTTATTTATTTATTTTATATTCTTTTATATACCGAAGTATAGCTGAGTGCCTTCACCCCGGTTTACAGTGAAACAACTTAATACAGAGAACGAGTTATAAAACTTCATACAGAGAACGAGTTATATGTTAAGGATAATTACAGATAATAAATATAACATCTCGGCAAAAGATAGAGTAGAACAAGTTATCAGTAGGCAATATATAACTTAAATAAATAGAAAAAGGCTTGTTACAGAAATCAAGAAGTGGGATAAACCAGGATTTGTCATATCAGTCTGTGAATGATTGTCTAAACAACCATGTTTTTAGTTCTTTTTTGAAGGTTTTGGGATCTCTGATAGCGCTTAGGTATTCTGGGATAGAGTTCCATATTATCGGTCCTGCTATCGAGAAGGCTCTATCTCTAGTGGCTGATAGTTTCGCAGATGACAGGGGTGGAATGATTAGGAGTAGTTTGTCAGAAGATCTTGAAGTACGTGGTGATGTGTGTATTGAGATCATGTTGTTCAGAGAGGAATTGTTATCTTTGTAGATTTCGTTGTGGAGAATGGTTAAGGATTTGCATTTGATTCTTTGTGTAATAGGTAGCCAATGAAGATTTTTTAGGGTTGGAGAAATGTGATCAAACTTCCTTTTGCCAGTGAGTACTCGTGCAGCGGCATTTTGCAGTAATTGTAGTGGTTTTAGAGAAGCTTTGGGTAGTCCTAAGAAAATTGCATTGCAATAATCTAGGCTTGTGAAGATGAGGGTTTGAAGAATTGTTCTGAAGTCATTTGGGTACAAAAGAGGTTTGAAGTGTTTGAGAATCTGGAGTTTATGAAATCCTTCTCTTGTTTTTATAGCGATACAATTCTTAAAGCTCAGATCATTATCTATCCAGATGCCAAGATCCTTTATTGGATTCTTCATTTGAATATTGGAGTTATCAATTTGAATATAGGGTATTTGTGAGGGTTGGACTGAGGAATTTCTTTTTATTAGGATCCATTCGGTTTTGTTCATATTTAAACATAGTTTTAGTTGGTTTAGAAAAGTTTGGATTGATTTGAGGTATTTTACTGTTAGGCAAATGGTTTCTTCAATAGTAGATGTTATAGGGATTAGTAGCTGGATGTCATCGGCATAGAGGAAGAATGAGATGCCTAGATTGGAAATGAAGTGGCAGAGTGGTAGAAGATAAATATTAAATAGAATGGCAGACAAGGCAGATCCTTGCGGCACACCTGTTTCAAGTGGGTAGGGATCAGATGAGCAATTATTAAAGGTGACTTTGAAGAATCTGTCTTTTAGAAATGAAATGAACCAACTGAGGGTGTTTCCAGTTATGCCTATGTTGGCAAGGCTTGATATTAGTAGATTATGGTCTACTGTATCAAAGGCAGCAGATAGATCGAGCATAACCAATAAGTGATTCAGTTTGTTATCAAATCCTCTTGTTAATTTATTAGTTAAATTTATCAGAAGGGTTTCAGTGCTGCGGTTCTTTCTGAAACCATATTGAGCGGGGTGAAGTATGTTGTTGTTTTCAAGGTGCTCATTTAGTTGAAATAGCACAGTTTTCTCAATCAGTTTGGCTAGTAAAGGAAGGTTGGAAATTGGACGGTAGTTATTTAGATCATTGGGATCAAGGTTCTTTTTCTTAGGGATCGGAGTAATGGTTGCAGTTTTCAGATTGGTTGGGAGGAAGCCTTCTTCGAGTGACTTGTTTATAATTGCGGTTAATGTAGGAGCAATAATATATGACATTTCCTTTATAATTCGAGTGGGAATAGTATCGAGCTCATGTCGTGCTGGGTTTATTTTTTGAAGTATCTTTTCTAGTTCGATGTTGGATATTGATTCGAATTTTGACCAGGAAGTAGATGATGATGTAGTGTGAGGAATATTAAAGGAAGGGGTGTTGTTAAAAGAGTTTGTGATTTTGTCTATTTTGTTTTTAAAGAACTTTGAGAGATCTTGACTTAGATTATTGGTATTGGGGGTTGATTTACCTATGCAGCTGCTATCTATTAGGTTCTTCACTATGTTGAATGGGGAGTTTGATTTATTTGTGGCGTTTTTGATCTTTAGACTATAGTATTCGCGTTTGGCGTTTAGGATCGCTTTCTTGTATTCAGCAAGTTTTGAGCGATATCTTTGGTTGGTTACTTGGCATTTGGATTTGCGCCATTCTTTTTCCAACTTTCTGAGGTTAGATTTCAAATTCAAAAGTTCAGAGTTGAACCATGGATTGTTTTTTGCTCTCTTGTGTTTTATAATTTTTGTTTTCTCTGGATTTATGTTATTAGCAGTTTGTTTTGTGAGACTGAACCAGGACTGGGTAGCATTCTGGATGTTGGAGAAATCTAGGTTTGTGAGTTGTTTACTCAATTCTTGTTTGAGGGAGTTGAGTTGGAAGGGGGGTCTGTATTTGAAAGATAGAGGCGTTTTGTGTTCATAAATTTGGTTTGTGATTACTTGGGCACTACAATTAATGAGAAAGTGATCGGACCAAGGAACTGGTTTAATAGATGTTGTGTGAGTATTAAAGTAATGGTTAGTGAAAATTAGATCTAGGGTGTTACCAGCTCTGTGAGTGGGGTTGTTTATAATTTGGTTCATGTTGAGGCTGGCAAGCATGTCAAGTAGCATTTGATAATTTTGGGAACTAGTTGAGTTGTTGTTATGGAGGTTGAAGTCACCAAGTATTATTGAAGGTTTTTTTAACACTGATGTTGGTTATAAGAAATTCAATCAGTGTGGAGATTTCATTGTCAAGGAGTTTTGGGGGACAATATAATAGACAGATTTGAAGAAAATCAGATTCTAGCAGTGCAATTTCGAATTTTGAGGGGAGGTTTTGAGGAATCATTTTCATATTAAAATGTTTTTTTTATAATGAGTAGTAATCCGCCACCTCTTCGGGATTTTCGAGGAATTGAGAATAAATCATACTCATTATTAGAAAGTTGATTTGTTAGAACCATGTCAGTTTCTTTAAGCCACGATTCCGTTATTGCAAAGAAGTCAGGGTTCTTTGTGTTTATCAGGTCAGATATGATCATTAGTTTCTTTGCTAGTGATTGAGAGTTTATCAAGAGGAAAGTGATATATAAGAGGTTTTTGGCTTGTTTTAGCAGTGGGATATTTATTAGGTGGTTTCTTTTTGACTTTTTTGTGGGAGTCATGGTGATCCATTATGGTTAAAGAATTTTTAAGGTACGGGGGCAAGATGGCGTCCTGAACGGGTGTATGGGACAGAGCTGCTCCTACCTTTCGCTGTTTCCTTCTACTATGCCGCCGAAAAGAAAAGGGAGGGTGAGGGTTTTTCCCTCTATACCTACCCAATTAACGGAGCAAGCTCTAATCACAACTTTCCTCGCCCAGGGAGCTCAAACATTCGAGGCGGTGAGTCCTGTTGTGAATTCGCCTAGAGGAGAGGTGAGCTCACCAGGGACAGAGGTTTACCTCAGCCCCCCTGAGACGTGCCCTCCGGCAACCAGACGAACTCCGACCCCGGACGTGCAGCAGCCGTCGAGGACCGATGAGGTCACAGCGAGAGAGCTGCCGGGAGAACACACGCCAAGTGTCAGAGGAGAGTCGGGGAACGGAGAAAGTTCAGCGAGGGAAGGTGTTTCAACCCAAGCTGAACCAGTAGTACCATCAACAAGCTCCGAAGCGACCCCCTCGACAGCGGGGGCTAGACCCGACCCTCTGGTAAGGCCAGCGGTCGTCACCCTGGAAAACTTATGGGAACTCTCAGCGGGGTTAACTCTTGCAGTTAGAGATTGTAATGCTAAATTGGATTTATTTGTTTCTCAAACGAATGACAGAATAACCGCTCAAGAGAATTCCCTCTCTCAACTTCAATTATCAGTGGGCAAAGTAGAAACGGAGGTTTCTCAAATAAAGGAATTTAATATTGCCACTATACGGGACAGAACAGCTCTATCCAGAAGACTGGAGCTATTGGAGAATTGGAATAGACGTTTAAATTTAAGACTAATTAATTTTCCGAGAGTCTTGGGGGAAATGCCTACATCAACTTTAAAAAGATACTTCGCAGAAGTTCTCTTATTGCCTGAAACACAATTTCCTATGATTAACAAGGCATATTTTCTTCCAGGACCAAACCGCTCAGAGCAACAAGCGGCACCGACTATGGACTTACAAAATTTAACTAATTTCCTAGAATCTTCTGCAATTGAAATTATAGATTTTTCCAATTTATTAGTTTCTTTGGTAATGGAGCAGGATGTTAGTAGGTTAATGATCTCTTACTTTAAAAATCTTAATACATTGTTCCATGGTAGTAAGGTCCGCATGTTTCCGGATATTTCCAAAATAACCCAGGAACGACGGAAAGGGTTTCTGTCCATGCGACAAGCAGTGATATCTCTGGGGGCTACTTTTCTCTTAAGATACCCCTGCAAATGTATTATTAAAAAAGAAGCAGATACTCTTATCTTTTTTTCCCCTGAGCAGTTGAAGCTTTATTTAGATTTACAGACCCCCTCTGAGAACGCCATAACTCCAGGGGAATAGATATAAAGAGCTCCCATTCAGGTTAAGCCCTAGTGGAAATAATCTTTTTTTCCTTTCTCTTCTCCTTAAAAGTGTTCCCCCTCCCTGGTTAATTAAATGAGAGTTGGTTACTCATTAGAAATTTGTATTTTTCCTGATAATTATTGTAGTTGGAATGAAAGAATTTCAATCTAATGTTATGTAACATGTTTCCTTTAAAAAACTTTGTGATACAAATTGTATTAGAAAAGTGAGAAATAAAGAATTAAAAAAAAAAAAAAAAAGAATTTTTAATCTTGAAAACTTAGGAAATTTGGTGTATATCAAATTATGTAAAGTGTGTTCTTTTGGGATAATTGAAGATAATTTGAAATTACCAACAACAAGGAGTGTTGGTTAGGTTATGTATTATGCTTTTGCAATCGGAGAAGCTTTAGGTGTTAGCTATTTTCAGTCTGTCTCGTCTGCAGAGCAGAGATGAATAAATGCATTTCCTCTGTTTGCCTTTGGGTGGTTGTCAGGAGGAGTCTCTGCGTATTGGATGGAGTTTAGGGGTCGGCTATGTAGTGAAGGGAGTTTCACGGATGCTCAATGGATCAGCGCTGATGTCCGGTGGTTGGTGGCAGCCTTTAACTATAGTAGATCAAATCCATTTAGTAGCATAGCAGCCAATGACGGAAACAGTAGGTATGGACAGACTTTCTTACAAAGGTGATCTGTGATGATGTTGATGCTGAAATTATGTGCTTGGTCTGACTGACTCTGCCCACGTGCGACGCTATTGATGCTGCAATGCCGTGCTGGTGCTATGTCTGCCCACACACGTGCTCCTGATTTCAAACAGCGGGGTGAGGGACTGAAAGGTCAATCTTATCAAAAATAAAATTGCTAGACCCCCTATGATCTATACAAGATTGATACATATTTGAAAAATTTGGCAGACAACATCAATTTAAAGTCATAATATCATAATCCTTTAACCATGTCTCAATGAGACAGAGACAATCATGAGAAGCAAAAATTAATACATCATATATAACAGTGGATTTCATAGAGATAGACTGGGCATTAACTAAAATAAATATCAGGGCAGAAGAAAAGCAGTGACTGAGATTGCTGTAGGGAGACATGAATGAGCGCTGATCTAGATGGAGGTGGTAATCTGTAGCTTGAGATACCATTCGGTCCATATTGTCCTTCGCTCGTGAGGCCAAATTTTCTCCTGATTTAGAAAAGCAGAGGGAATGCACTCACTGAGAATAGTTGCAGTCATGTTAAACCTGGGAAGCTTCCAACTGAAGGATGATTCAGTAATGAGATAGAAAAGATAGGTGCATGATGTGCACACAAAGCCTTGATTGTTGAAAGATGTTTTCCTAATTTCACTCACTGGGTATGAGCTGACAGAAAAGTGAACCAGCTTAAAATGTGATCAAATTCTATATTCCCAATTCCATACTCTGAAAGCCTACTTAAAAGAGTTTCGAGAGAGAGTGTCAAAAGCAGAAGATATGTCTAGGAATAGGAATATAATAACAACTACATTTCCTTTGTGAAGCTCAAGCAAAAAAGTTCAACAAAAGACACTAATGACCTCTTGGTGCTGTGATTCAAACAGACCCCACATTGCTTGGTGTCCAATTTGTTCCTTACAATTGTTTGAGTACACATTTCTCAATTACCTTGCTTAACGATGGAAGGTTTGATATAGGTCTATAATTGCTGGGATCTGAAGCAACCAATGTATTCTTTATCTAGATTGGTGCACAATTGAATTTTTAATGGGTTTGGTAAAATCTCTTCTGAAAAGGAAGCATTTAACTATCTCTCTAAGTAATTGACAAACGTTTCTTTAAAGGAATGAATAAGACAAAACAAGCAGGGGTTTAACAAACAACTAAAGGGTTTTAAAGAAATTAGTGTCAATAAAATCTATGGGCGTGACCTGCTGGAAAGTATGCCTACTGGGAAATTTTGACACTACCTGAAGTGGAAGAGAAAGGGTAGGGGATGCCAGATGAACATTTGGGAGAACACAAGAACAGTAGGAATGCTGAGATTGGAGTAACCTGCCTGGTCTTACTCCAAGGCTTGATACACTTATTTGTAAACCAAGAGGCACAGTTGTCATAAGTTGATCAACAACCTGAGAAAGAGTAGTACTAAAAAATGAAACCATACCTGTAACATTATCAACAATACTGGTATATTGGCTGGAGGTCATTCTTCTTCTTACCTTCACCCTCTGGCTTGGGTGTTGACCACTGTACTTCCTTCCTTGCTCTGCAATTACTGTCTTTGAGTGTTAATTCTAGTGCTCCTGCTACTTTGTTCCTCTTTTGGTGCCTTAGGGTGCTTTAGCCTGTACTCCTGCTCTCTTCAAAATTCTTTTCAAATTCCCTTATGGTACTTTCTGACTATTGGTCTCATCTGATATTTAGCCTTCCATAGAATACACTACCTATTGAAAGGTATTGAATTCTCAAGCAACCTTCCAGTCACCAGCATGGAATAAATCCATACTCAGATGTCATTGTTCCTGCCCTCATTTACAAGCTTGAGATAAAAGCTGCAGCTGCACTTAATTTTTTTTTTACTAAAAAATATGTTTATTATAATTTCTGTACTGCATTAAAAATAATTTTAGGAGTTCTATTATTCATGGAGAAACAGAGTCTTTGGAGGTTGTGATACCTTTTTAAAGGTTCAATCAAACGATGTTGCAGTATGTATCACTACCCCTGATGCCCTGCCTTATGAGCAAATGGTTCACAGTTTGACCCCTTCCTTCCCCTTTTCTTATCAAAATTCAATATTGGGCAGCACCGCCCCAAGATTACCCACCCGCCCACATTCCCAATCTGCCCCCAGACTTCCCTGAATGTTCCAGGATCTCCCCCCGCCTCAGTAACTTTAAATACCCTCCTAGGAATACTTCCCTGCAAGTCAAAAATTATCCAGCTAACTTAGGCCAAGATTTATTAAAATGCTATAAATATAGCGGAAATAGCACCCATGATAAAAAAAAAAAAAAAGGGAAGTGGTTAGAGTAATTACCCTGCTCCCGCATTGGCAATTTTCTCAAGGTGCAATAAAAAAAGGGGCGTGGCTAGGTTAATTACCCTGCTCCCGCATCCACAATTTCCACAAGGTGAGATAAATTTATGGCACCTATTTTTCGGGGGGAGAGACACAGAGAGAGAGAGACTCTGTATACAGAGTCAGTCTGACACTCCATATATAAATGTATCACAACACAAATCTACTGCTCCAGCTATACTTTCCATTCATTATAATGACTATAACAAAAATAGGGTTTCCAGGTAAGTAATACAATTGATAGACGCCAAGCTCTAATGTTAAGTAAAGAAATTATATGTAGGACCACTACCGAATGGATCTGCTAATCAGTCAGACCCAATGTAGGAGAAGTCACATTGCTTTATTAATTTTCTAGTCCTAAGTCATGTTTCCAAAAATATTGACATGGGAAATGACGAAGCCACACCAGGCTTTCGTTTAAACCAAACCTCGCAACAAATAGTAGAGTATTTGTTGCGAGGTTTGGTTTAAACGAAAGCCCGGTGTGGCTTCGTCATTTCCCATGGCAATATTTTTTGAAACATGACTTAGGACTAGAAAATTAATAAAGCAATGTGACTTCTCCTACATTGGGTCTGACTGATTAGCAGATCCATTCGGTAGTGGTCCTACATATAATTTCTTTACTTAACATTAGAGCTTGGCGTCTATCAATTGTATTACTTACCTGGAAACCCTATTTTTGTTTGTATTGCTACTCCCGGTTTCTAGTAGATCGGGCTGTTTGTGCTGTGATTAACTTGTAAGCTATCCATCTAAATGACTTTTGAATATTGACCTCTTTGTTTGTAAGCTTTCTTAGAAAGGGACCTTGTAACTATCAACTGTGCCTGACTTTGTAATTTGCCATGAGCTTGGATTTGGAAAGGCAAATTATTAAATCCAAAATAAAGAAGCCCCACATACCCGATGGGGGACCACCAGGTGTCCTGGGATCAACCTTTGGGAACCACTGCAATAGACAGTAACAGAAACAGGAATAGAAGCCTTGATGATGGCACTACTGTTCAGTCACATTTCTGCAATATATGCTAATTCAAGCCTCTTTTCTGTATATTACCATGTGCTCAAAATATGCCACATATTTTTCTTTGTTAGCATGTCCATTTGACACCAGGAATGTCACCCTTGGATTCAAACATCCCTTGTCTTTCCTGACAAGAGATGGGCTAGTTGTGAAATGAGTTAATTTCAACTTGTCATGAGAAATGTAAAGAGACATTATAAAGCAGCACAGCGTATTGTAGTTTCCTTGCATGAAATGAAGTCATTGAAAGACATATCATAGTGTATCGCAGGTTACTAAGCTGTCATCCAGTAACTGTCAAGATACCATAACAGCATAAGTATCATGCTGCCACAAGTTTTAAGAAGGAGCTGGTGGCTCTGGAGTTTGTCTAAGCAGCATTTTTTACCTTTCAGACTTTTTTTCACACCTAAATCAAAACTATTCTGTGCTCAGTTGTGCAAGTATCACAGGCTTTTTCAAGCCAATTTCCGATCTTGTGATACTATCTTTGTAGACTCCCATCTAAAACCAAGCAAATATTTTGTTACACCATGAAATTGATGATATACTCCATATTAATACAAGCCCTGTAAGGAAGCTTTCAATTGTGTTACAGCTAATTGCTATGATGTACTACAATTAGAAATTGCAAAGACTGAGTAAAAAAAATGTACCTTGATCATGCAGTGTGCTCCAATGTAAGATCTTCAGAGACAACTGCTGAAAAAACTGAAATGCGCTCATTTTGTCTAGAACTTTCTGGTTAGTTTAAGCTGATGCCTTATGCCATACATAGAGCGATTATGATTTTCTGAAAATTCTATTTGACAAATATTTAGCTAATGATATCCAAAATGGGTCAAATAATTCTTTTCAGCATAGCAGTCACTAGAAAAGGTTTTGCCAAGATTTTGCAAGAAGATTGGATGATAATTAAAATTTGTAGCCATTTTTGTAAGTCAACAAAACAATATTGTATTAATATTTTTATCAAATGAATGCTTCTATATCATAAAGCATCAAATGGAAATATATATTTATAAGCATCAGGAAACTTACTGGGAAAATAAATTAAAGAAGCAAATTAATTAAGAATTGAAATAGAAGGGATGACGTACTGGTCACTCTGAAAAAGAGAGAACAGTTGTGGATTTTAACAGTGCTTGATGCTAAGAGGCAGCCCCATGTCAATGGTCTTAAAGTTAATAAAAGTCATGCACATGTTCTATGCACACCCAAATCTGCCCACCTTGCAACAGCTGGCATACAAAGATTTGGCATCAAAGATATAAGGGTAGATTTTCAAAACGTATGCGCGCGCGTCCATGTGCGTGCGCTATCCGGCGCATACACATGGACGCACGATTTTATAACCGCGCATGTTATAAAATTTCAGGTCGGTGCGCATAAGGGGGGGGGAATAAATTTGCTAATACACACGGTGACGCATCGGGGCCTTTCCCAGTTCCCTCTCAATCCACTCCAATTAAGGAGCGGACTGGGAGGAACTTCCCAAGCCCCTACCCTAACCTCCCTTCCCCTTCCCCTTCCCCTATCCTGCCCTCCTCCTATCCCTATCCTAAATACCCAAGTTTTTTTGTTTTACCTTTTGCTCCTGCCAAGGAGCAGGAGCAAGTTGCACACACCGGCACCCTGCTGGCTCGCGATCCCCTGGCACAGTGGTAAATGGCGGCTGTGTCGGGTGCCTCTAGCCCCACCCTGCCCCACCCTGCCCCGGACCGCCCCATTTTAAAGCCCCGGTACTTACACATGTCCCGGAGTTTACATGTGTGGCCGGGCCTGTTTGAAAATTGGCCTGGCATGTGTAAGACCCAGTCACGCGCATTGGGGTTTTAAAATCTACACCATAATTTGTAAACATTAAAGAGTTTCCTAATGATTTGATGAATTTGGAAATTTTGGGCCAGATTTTATAACATGCGCGTGGGCGTAGATTTGTTCTCGCAACCCGGCACGAACAAATCTACGCCCGATTTTATAACGTGCGCACGCAGCCGCGCGCATGTTATAAAATTCAGGGTTGGCGTGCGCAAGTGGTGTACAATTGTGCAACTTGCGCACGTCAAGCCGAGCAGCCTTCCTCCATTCCCTCCGAGGCCACTCCGAAATAGGAGCGGCCTCGGAGGGAACTTTCCTTCCACCCCCACGCAACTTCCCCTCCCTTCCCCTATGTAACCCACCCTCAACCCTAAGTAAAACCCCCCCTGACCTTTACCTTGCGCGCGCTGGCTCTCCATCCCCCGGCCCAGTGGCTGTTCCGGAGGCCTCGCTCCCTCCCATGGAGTGCCCCCAAGCCGGTGCCCCGCCCATGGCCCCGCCCCCGGAATGCCCATTTTTTCAAGCCCTGGGACTTATGCTCGTCCCGGGGCTTTTGCGCACCGCCAAGCCTATGCAAGATAGGCTCAGCGCGCGCAGGGGGAGGCAGGGGGAGGTTTTTGGAGGTTACGCGCGTATCTTACGTGCGTAACCCTTTGAAAATCTACCCCTTTGCCTTTAATGTCTATTAAAGGAAAAATCCACAGTGGTTTCAGAGAAGACTAATGTGGACTTATGAAAATCCAAAGCGGATTCACTGGAAATTTACTGTGGGCTCTGACAATCACTGGAATTGCACTGGACTTCAGCAGATCTTTATTGAATTTCCCTGAGATTGGTGGGGAGAGAATAGAAATTTGATAGATTTTTCCATTGGATCTCAGAGAAAGCTTGATTTTCTTCCAAATCAAACCCAGTTGAAATCCACCTGGTTCAAGCTTGATGCTGAAAGGTTTCCCACATCACTAGCTACAGATTCATCAGCAAAATACTACTACCATCAGCATCAGCTTCTGAAAGGGAGAGGGACAGTGAGCCGAGACTAGAGGAGAGGGGGGCAGCTGCCCTGGGTGTCAAGCTGAAGGGGGCATCATCAGCAGGGCTGCTTTTACCTATGGATATAAGCACACAAGGCTTTGCCCTGATGACTTTTTTGTCCTGTGCCCAAAATCTCAGGCAGCAGAGATCAGCCCTCTGATTCCTACTCCAATCCCTCCCCTCCAAAGCAGCATGAAAAAAACTGGATTGGAGTGGATGTGAGCTTGGAATAGACTGAGCACAGAGCAAAGCAAAGAAATATCTTCCTCTCTTGTCCCCCCGCTTCTATCTGCAGGGAACAAAGAGGTGGAGGCAGGGGAGAGAACTGGAGAGGATAGCAGAAGAAAGAAAAATTTAATTTTTATCTGCATATTTCTATTTCTAATTTGTGATCCCTTATTCTGTATTTCAGGAGTGGCCAATTCCGGACCTCAAGAGCCACAAACAGGCCAGGTTTTCATGTTATCCATAATGAATATGCATGAGATATATTTGCATGCACTCCCTCTGTTCAATGAGCTGTAAGTTGACGACGTTCTCCAAATGTTTAGCCAGGAATGGGAGGTTAGATATTGGTCTAAAGTTAACTGGGTCAGAAGTATCTAGGTTCGGTTTTTTTAAGATAGGTTTGAGGATGGCTTGTTTCAGAGCGGAAGGGACCTGTCCAAGGGTGAGAGAACAGTTAATAATTTCTGATAAGGGTTTGGCAATTGTATCAGGAATGGTAATGAGGGCTTTAGTAGGGATAAAATCCTCTGGGTGTGTAGAGGGATTCATTTTCTTTAGTAATTTTGTTATCTCAGAAATGGAGGTAGTGTCGAAAGAGTCTAGGGGGATGCTGGGAGTTTTGTGTATGGTATGAGGAGGTGGAAGGGAGGAGGGGAACTTTGCAATCAGGTTACTTATTTTGGTATGGAAAAAGGTTGCAAGTTCATTGCATTTGTTTTTTGCTTCACTTTCTGTGAATGGAGTAGGGGTTGGTTTTGTGAGAAGTGAGACATAGGCAAAGAGGGCTTTGGCATCATATTGGTAGTGATGGACTTTTTGTGAGTAGTAAACTTTTTTAGTTTGTAAGATTGAGGTTCTGTGGGAGTTGAGGATGTGTTTGTAGTCTGCTAGAAAGGCAGGGGAAGGGTTCTTGCGCCATTTCCGTTCTTTGGTTCTTAGCTGTTGTTTAAGGGACTTAAGTTCAGCTGTGAACCAAGGTTTTTTTGAATTGAGTGGTTTTATTTCTTTGCATCTGATAGGACAGACTTTGTCTGCAACATCTTTGGTGATTCTGCTCCAAGAGCGGTGGGATGAGTCAATGTTGGTGAGGTCTAATTTTCCGAGTTCGGATATGAGGGAGAGGATTAGCTCTTCTTGAAAGCATGGTTTCCTGTAGTAAATGAGGTTTGTTTGTTTTTTGTTGGGACATGGAATTTTATTTAAGGTGAGCTTGGAGGATATGAGAGAGTGGTCTGACCAGGGGTGCAAGTAGGGGCTTCTGCAGAGATGATGTAGGAGTTAGTAAATATTAAGTCTAAGGTATGACCGGCTTTATGTGTAGGGCTGGATACGGTTTGGGTAAATCCCAAGGCTGTGATAGCGGATAGGAAGGATTCATAGGTGGGGGATGGGGGGATGCGGTCAACATGGAGATTGAAATCCCCGAGGATGATGGCTGGAATATCCATGTCTATCTTCTCTGCAATAAATTCAATGAGTGGGGAGGGGTTGCTGTTGAGGAGACCGGGGGGAGTGTAAATGAGGCAAATTTGAAGCTGTGGGGATTTGAAGAAACCTATTTCGAAATTATGGGGGGAGTTAACAGTTTGAGGGATTAATTTCAGTTTTTTCTTTGAGGGCAGTAGAAGGGATCCTCCTCTTTTTTTGAGTCTGGGGAGGGAGTGAATGTCATAGGGATCAATGGGGAGTTGATTCAGAAGGACTATATCCATTTGTTTGAGCCATGTTTCTGTAATAGCACAGATGTCTGGCTGGGTATCTTGTAAAAGGTCATTAAGGATCGGGGTTTTTTTGGTTACAGATTGGGAGTTGAAGAGGAGGAGTGATAGTGTGATTAGGCAGAGGAATTGTGTTACGGGGGAGATCATGATGGGTACTAGAGATTTCAGGTTGGAAGGAGGAGTAAGGGGGTAACTCTTTTTTTTGGGTATAGGATTGGTGGTTAAGTATGGGAATAGAGTAAGATTCCATGTTGAGGGGTGGGAAAGGGAGAGTTGTGTGTAATTTGTGTGTAGGGGGAAGGGAGATTGAAGATGCTATGTGAGTTAGGAATTCCGAGAGGGTTGGACAGGGTTTTAAAGGGAATGGGGGGATTTAGGTGGGGGGGGGATGAAGGTTTTGTATTGGGAGTCAGCTGAGAAAAGGTATGAGAGGTGGGAAGGGAGGAGTAGAATGGTGGCTGCACCAAGGGGCCTGCTCCTTGGTTGCGCTCCTTAGACACGCAACGTACGGCGCATGACACCTAGGTTCCGTAGTCGCTGCTTCGTGGTGCAGGATCGGGTCTTCAGATGGCGGCCCAGTCAGGTTGCTGGCGGGCGCAGGTGGGTCAGATCGCAGTGTTGGTCACCAGGCCGGAGGGAGTACCCTAGGGCAGTCTGCGGCGCTTTTTGAGGCAGAGAGTGGTCTCTTCCCCCTAGTGACTTCTGGGGTTGTGGATTGGCCACTACGGCCACCGTCTGCGGGTCTGTTAGGCTTTGGTAGGGGACACGCTAAGGGACACGACAAGGGGCAGGCTCCTTTGTCGCGTGCCTTCGGCACACGGCACTAGCATGCGGCGCCAAGGCGCGCTTACGTCCCTTTTAAAGTTCCTTCCAGGTCCCACGTCACCGCCTAGGGAACGTCGGTGGGTGGGGTCTGATGGTCATCGCTGGGGCGGCTGGGAGGGCTCCGAAGCATCTGGGTATTTCTTAGGATCTTTTATTTTTTGCAGTCTATTTCCAAAAATCCCAAAACACATAGTCATCAGACTGTGACATTATATCTGAAATGTATATTTTGCAAGACAGAGTTTATGTAAATAGGGTAAAAAAAATGCATTTTTTTTACCTGACCCTGGTGCTGTAGTTGGATCCTGAAGTTGTGCTAGGGATTGAAGTTCTGAAAAAATTAGCTTGAGTTTTGTTAAATAATAAAAGAAAATGTGGTTTGTTTACCTGACTGGAATGAGTTCCTGTGCCTTGGGTCTGAAGAGCAGGGGAGAGTGAATTGATCCTGGGAAGTTTACAGTGTTTGGTTCAAGTTTTTTTTTGTTGTCCTGGAAGCCTGGAGGCCTGGTTACAGTTATTTTTAAGAGAGAGAGAACTAAGGCCTGGATTTATCAAAATGTGATAAGTATCGCATGTGATAGCAAAAGGGGCATGTTTTATGCTAAAATACAGTTTATTCCAATTTGCGCTAATTACCTATGCGAAAAGCTAAGTTAGCGCAAATTGCAATAACATTTTCAGACTTTGCGATGTGCCATACCTGTTGCATTTCCTGCATACAACCACTGGGGGACCATTGTTAATGGTCCCAGGGAGCTCAGACATGAGAGAGAGAGAGAGAGAGAGAGAGAAGTGTAGGGGGATAGGGGGCCACTGACATTCAACGTGAGACTTATGAACAGAACAGTGGTCTCCTGTGAAGATTTGATGACCTTCGGAGTGAGGAAACTCACTCCAAGATGATATTTGTGCAATGTTCTCTCAAACTAGCTTGATGGACTCTCTACCTAGGTGGCCCACCTACACCCATGGGTGTAGGAGGGCCACCCATAATATATCTACCTAGTATGAGAGCATTATGGCTTGGCTAGGTGCTCTCTCTTTCTCTCTCTTTCTTGCTGGTGCTCTGGGAGCTTCAAACCTACTAAAACAAGCCTTTCAGAAGACATCACAAAATGCTATCACACAACTTAACACTACTAAAAATGGTGTAGTTAAAATCAGCATTAAGTCTGTGCAATAGCACTTCACAAACTCCTCCTCTTTTTCAGATTTGCATCGCACCATATGATATGGTGCTATCGCATGCGTTAACTGGGCTTTTCGCATGCGATAAGCCCTTAACGCATGCGAAATCACCTTAGCACATTTTGATAAATGACCCCCTAAGTGATCAGAAGTATTAACTAATGCTGATGCTCTGAGTTTCTTTTTCTCAGGCCTGCTGCTGCTGCTGTGAAGCTCTGGAAAGCAGTGTAGGGGAGCTCTACTGTGCTATAGAGAGGTGCAGGCTGGGCTGCTGACATCATCACTGACATCAGCAGGTCCCGGGTCAACACGATCACATGACCAAACTTTAAAGTGTAATAAAATCTAAAGTAAACACTTTAAAAATTTCAAACCTTGGTGATTTAGGTGGGAAGAGGTCAAAGAAGCTTCCTGTAAATTTTGGTAGCCCCCAGTGAACCTTGGCAAAATTGATCCCACCGTCGCGGGTGAGGTAGGGGTCCACACTCGTGGAAGGCCACGAGCGCGGAACTCAACAAAAGGGACACATACACTTAAAAGAAATACCAGCGAAATCATTTTTGGGGGGTTATCTTGGTAAAGGTTCCATATTATTAGAAGACAAAAATATCTTTTAAAATTAAAAATTGCCTTGATTTGCAGGTTGTGGTCATGAAAAGAAGGTCTGTTAACCTGACTGCATAAGAATTTAAACTTAAAATTCACTCAGAAAAGAGTTATTTATCCCGTTTGGGAGAGGGGGTTTCAGAGGTTTAGAACAGCTAAATATTTTTTTTTAAAATAAGCCAGATTGTAGTTGTGCACATCTGAAGAAGTGCTTAAGGTGACAATTAACACCTTGTTTTGAGATTAAAATGTATTGTTCTCTTCATATGGAAATAAGCGTTTTGGGAGTGTTTTCAAAGGCGTTTTCACAGGATTTGGGAGCCTGGGATTTCTCAAGGAGTGTTTTCTGAGGTTTGTGGTGATTTTGGTGGGTTTTGATATCTTTTTCAGGTGGGATTTGGTTTGATTTCTTTTGAATTTTTTCACATTCATATTGAAATGTTTCAGTGAAGCTGTTGAAAACAAGTTCCATTTCTCTTGAGGGAAATAAAAAAAAACCAGAGCTAGGGGAATGTCATCATAGCAGCATGATGGTTACTGCATATTTACAATGAGCTGGCAAGTGAGCAGGTTATTGTAGGAATACATAAATCAGTCACATTACAGTGAATTTTATGGATTACTGTCATTTGTAAGTAAATGTTTGGGTTCTTAAAAAAATCATAATCTCCTAAAAGTAATCATCAATAGGTTTTTCTGTGGATTCTTGGTAATTAGAGTTTTAAACTAGATGGGGTGGTGAACCTATTTTCACATGATGTTATGAAAGTAGGAATATTCTCTGTAAAAAAAAACCAAAAACAGTGTCAGTTGTTTGCTGTCATTGAGAGAGAAAGAGAGAGAGAGAGAGAGAGATCTGCAGACTGAATGCTGAGATTCTGGTGGCTATAGATATGCCTAACTACTGTGGAATACACTACCTAGAATACAAGGGAGTCTGAGATAAGTGCTAAACTGAATGCATAATTGCAGGCATAAACTTTTATTTAATAGAAATTAGAGCAAACTAATACCATACTAAAGAAAGGTATTATGCTCAGGTTTGTGAACCCTTGGGCCGACGGGAGGATGGAATACCTGGATATTGGTCCGTAGGTTCTCCCATCGGGTGGCAAGGCAGGAACAGAAGACGTGACCAGCTGACCCTCAGCACAGGAGACAGAGGCGACGGTGAAGGCAGACGAAGAGTCGTGAGGTGAAGAAAGGAAGTGTGTCTTCGCACCTGGAAGTCCGCGGGCCCCCCAGGAGGAGCCCATAGGGACCCGGACCGCTGGGACTTAGGTGGACCTTTGAGAGGTCAAGAAGTACGGTGCAAGGGCTGACTGGAGCTTCACCCCTGGAAGCCCGCAGTCCCCCCGGGAGGAACCCGTAGGGACCCGGGCCACTGGGACTTAGGAGGGGCCCTTGGAGACGATGGTCAAGAAGGAGTCCGAGGTCAAGTGCCAGAGGGTCGTCGCTTACCAGTCCGAGGTCACACACCGAGGGATCATCACTTGCCAGTCCGAAGTCACACACCAGAGAATCACCGCTTGCCAATCCGAAGTCAATACCAGGAATCACCGCTAGCCGATCCGAAGTCAATACCAGGAACTCCAAGATAAGACAGAACGAGGATCCAAAGCACAAGAAGACTCACCGAAGTAAGCAGACCTGACGAACGAAGGACGTTGCCAAGTCAAGGAATGAGCAGAGGAAGTCTCCTTTTATACTTCCTCTGCTCTAGCTCATAGGGAACAGCTGATCCTCGCGCCTAAAGATGGCGGTGGCCATCTTGGATTTACCCCGTGGAGGAAATGCAGCCAGACTCCTCGAGGGAGGAGCAGGGACGGCTCCCCACCCGGCGGCCAGGGTGGGAGCCCACGCCGAAGCGGCAGGCATCGGGTCAGGGGTTTCCCCCGGAGTTCCCGTGGCAGGTCACCGTTGCGGGTGAGGTAGGGGTCCACACTTGTGGAAGGCCACGAGCACGGAACTCAACAAAAGGGACACATACACTTAAAAGAAATACCAGCGAAATCATTTTTGGGGGGTTATCTTGGTAAAGGTTCCATATTATTAGAAGACAAAAATAATTCACAAAAGACTACCAGGGGTTAGAGTTAAGTATTTGTTAAAGGAAATACAATGATTATAAGAAAGAAAGTGAATGCTATACTTATCTAATTCATAATTCATTATTTGTAAAAGAACCGGGTTCTTCATTCCTAATTCCTAATTTCTTTGTAGTTGTTACTGTATTTATTATTATTATTATTATTATTTATTATTATATGCTTAACACCAGCTTAATTCTCTTGAGAAAGGGTATTTAAAAATAAATAGCATTTTAACTATTTAATAATTGTCTTTTATTTTGAATTCTACTTTATTCTCGATTGCAAACTTACCTGGTTACCATATAAGGAATTGATTATTTTAAGAGGAAACCCAATGTAACACTGTGACATTAATTGGTTCCTACCCAGATTGGATTACATTTAATATTTGAAATTCCCTGTACATACCCGGATCAGTCCAGATGGTGGTTTATGTCCCCCATCCAGCAGATGGAGTCAGACAAAGCTTCGGAGGGTGCTGCCTTATAAACCAGTGCACCCTCTGCTACACTTCAGTATCTTTTTGACTCCAGCAGATAGGAGCAGGGGAACCTCTGTTTCCCCAGTACATTGTTAGAGTGCTTGTTTTCTCCGCTTTCTACTATTAAGCTTCTTTAGATGGAACAAGTCCTCTAAATTAAAAAAAAAAAAAAGATTTTACAGTTTTAAACTTGCAGACAGACCTTTCCCGCTCTCTCTGCTGTATTTTTCCCTTCTTCTTCGGCTGGACAGGGTAAGTTTGTGTACTTTTTTTGTCTTTTCAGGTTATTTCCCTTTACAGCTCGACTGGGGGTGCATGTTGGAGGTTTCAACCTCTCTCCCCCTGCTGCGTCTCAACCCGCGGCCTCGAGATGCGCATTCCTCGGGGCTGCTAACTGCAGAGAGATCACATTCCTCTGCGGCGCCTGTGGAGCTCCCAGGGTCTGTGTGAGAGAGTAAGCGAAGGCTCTTCCCGCTTCCCGCGGCTCTACCTGTCTTTTCCTCGTGGCTCCCCTCCCCTCCTCCCGGTCATGCCGAGGGCCTTCAGATGTTCAGCGTGCGGGGAGCCCGGGTAGAGGCTCTCCCACGAGGGGATTTGCATGAGGTGCCTCCCTGGGGGGGAGGGCACCTCACAGCCAGCGGGATGTTCAGTCTCGTGCTTCCAAGCGCGCTCGCACAGGCAGAGCCAGACGGGAACGGTGGCCATTTTGGGTGCAGAGCCGGCGGGCCCAGCTCCCCCAGAGGACGCATCAGACGATAGTTCTACGCTTCTCCCACCGGTCTTAACACCGGTTTCTCCTCTGGAGCCCGTCTTGCCTGCGGGGGATTCCTCGTTTTTGCCTCCCTCGGGCCCACCCCCATTTTCTACAGACTTTGTGCTTATCATGCACAATGCCTATCTGGCCAGGATGTCCCAGCCTCTGGATCCTGTCCCTGGGCCTCCGCCTCCCAAAGTCTTCAGGACAGCTGATCCTCCTCCCATGGGATTCCCCCAGGGAGTAGGGGCCCCAGGGGTGGGGGCCCCGGGGGTCCCCAGGGGTGGGGGCCCCGGGGGTCCCTCAGGGGTTCTCTAGGGTGCGTCTGGTTCTTCCCCCGTGGGGAGAGTGGATCTGGAACCAGACTTAGACCTGGATGATCTCCAGGATCCCCTGCTTGCTTCACAGATGGAAGAGGATGACCCTAGAAGTTTGCAGATTTTCCAGAAAGACACCCTTATCCCACATATCCTACAAGAATTGGTCATTGAGCCCCCTCTGGATCCACCTGGTTCCACTCTGTCGGGGAAGAAGGGAGACCCCGTGCTAGCGGGGCTCCGCCCTCCGACCAGGGCCTTTCCTACTCATCCTACCTTTCTCCAGCTGTTGGCTAGGGAATGGGACTCACCCGAAGCCTCTCTCAAGGTCAGCAGGGCAATGGAAAAACTGTGCCCTCTCCCTGAGGACTTCTTATAGCTGCTTAAGGTCCTGAAGGTCAACTCCGCGGTTTCGGCAGTCACGAAGTTAACAACTATTCCGGTGACGGGAGGCACAGCGCTACAGGATCTACAAGGCAGAAAGCTAGAGGTCTATCTCAAAAGGGAGTTTGAGGTTTCTCTGCTGGGAGTCCAGGCGACCATCTGTAGCTCGCTAGCGCAAAGAGCGGGACTTCGCTGGATACAGCATCTCTTCACTTCACTAGAGCTACCACCAGAGGAAGCTCGTCAGGCTGACCGTTTAGAGGCCGTTATTGCCTACGGAGCAGATGCCCTGTATGACCTCCAAGTTCTGGCCATATCAATGGTATTGGCAGTCTCTGTCCAATGTCTTCTCTGGCTCCGCAACTGGTCAGCAGATTCCTCCTCCAAGACACAGTTGGGATCTCTCCCCTTTAAAGGGAAATTCCTTTTTGGGGATGACCTGGACCAGATTATCAAATCTCTCAGACAGAACACGGTACATAGACTCCCGGAAGATTGGCAACGAACTACCAGATCGTTCATTGCTTCCAGAAGCCAGTTCTGCGGTCAATGCCACTTCCACACCACAAGACAGGCGACCCCTAGGATGCCCTCTTCCTGTTCTCAGTCTTGGTCTCATTCCTTTCGAGGCCGCAGAGCGGCAAGGGACGGGATGGCACAAGGGGCATCCTCCAAGTCTCCACAATGATGCCAGATTGGCTCACTCCCCGACTCCCAGGATTAGGGGATGGATTTCTCTGTTCTACGAAGAGTGGGTTTGGATCATGTCAGATCAATGGGTCCTCGATATTCTAAGGCGCGGCTATGCATTGGACTTTGCTCAACCCCCAAGAGACAGATTCCTCTTCTCTCCCTGCGGGTCACCCCAAAAACAGCTCATTGTGCGACAGACTCTCGACAGACTCCTAGCTCTCAGGGCAATCATCCCAGTGCCCCCCACGGAAGTGGGCTCCGGCCATTATTCAGTCTACTTTGTGGTCCCCAAGACGGAGGGATCCTTCCGCCAAATTCTGGATCTCAAGTTGGTCAACAAGTCGCTCAAGGTCCCTCGCTTCAGGATGGAGACCTTGCACTCAGTGATTGCTGCAGTCCATCAGGGGAAATTCCTGGCCTCCCTGGTACTGATGGAGGCTTATCTTCACATTCCCATCCGCAAAGAGCATCAGTGTTTCCTGCGTTTCAAGATTCTAGGCAGAATTTTCAGTTCCAAGCTCTACCTTTCGGCCTGGCGACCGTCCCTCGAACGTTCACAAAGGTAATGGTGGTGGTAGCGGCAGCTCTCGAAAGGGAGGGAATTCTAGTTCACCCTTATCTGGACGACTGGCTCATTCAAGCGAAGACCTTGATTCAGGGTCACCAGGCAGTCAACAGAGTAGTACATCTCCTACAATCCCTCGGTTGGGTTATCAACTACGCCAAGAGCAGACTTACTCCTTCGCAGTCTCTGGACTTCCTGGAGCATGGTTCGACACAACGACGGGCAAGGTTTTCCTCTGGCCGGATCGGGCCCAGGAGCTCTCGGCACAGGTTCAGCACTTCTCTTGCCTCTCCTTTCCCACGGCTTGGGATTACCTACAGATCCTGGGATCCATGGCATCCACTATCGATCTCTTACCCTGGGCTTTTGCGCATATGCTTCCTCTACAGAGAGCGTTACTCTCTCGATGGAAACCAGTGTCGCAGGAGTTCCAAGCTATCCTTCCCCTCCCGCAGCTCGCCAGAGACAACCTGCTTTGGTGACTAGTCCCACTCCACATGGCGCAGGGAATTCCCTTGGACATTCCGGACTGGGTGATGGTCACCACGGATGCCAGTCTTTCCAGCTGGGAGGGCAGTCTGTCAGATGAGTTTGGTTCAGGGGCAGTGGACGAGGTCTCACTCTACTTGGCCGATCAATTGTTTGGAAACCAGAGCGGTTCATCTGGCTCTGAGGAGTTTCCTTCCTCTCGTCCATCATTGGGCGGTCAGAATTCTCTCGGACTACGCGACCATGGTAGCGTATATCACTTGCCAGGGGGGCACAAGAAGCCGTCATGTCTTGTTGGACAAGCTGATGGCGTGGGCAGAGATCCACCTCTTCCGGCTGGCGGCCTCTCACATTGCAGGGGTAGACAACATTCAGGCGGACTTCCTGAGTCGACAATGTCTTGATCCCAGGGAGTGGGAGCTCTCCGAGGAGGCAACGCAGCTCCTCATCCAGCGTTGGGGGACCCCTCACCTGGATCTCATGGCCACCTCCCACAATGCAAAAGCTCCGCGGTTCTTCAGTCACAGAAGAGAGCATGGCGCGGAAGGAGTGGATGCGCTAGTGCTTCCATGGCCAAGGCACCTTCTCCTCTAAGTGTTTCCACCATGGCCCCTCATGGGCAAGGTCCTCCGGAGAATCGAGGTCCACCATGGTCCGGTGATTCTTATAGCGCCGGAATGACCCCTCCATCCTTAGTTAGTGGACCTGATCAGCCTAGCTGTGGCTGGCCCTCTCTGTCTCAGCCATCTGCAGTACCTACTCCATCAAAGGGCCAGTATTTTTCGACTAAGCAGATCACTTTTGTCTTGCGGCCTGGCTTTTACATAAGAACATAAGAACATGCCATACTGGGTCAGACCAAGGGTCCATCAAGCCCAGCATCCTGTTTCCAACAGTGGCCAATCCAGGCCATAAGAACCTGGCAAGTACCCAAAAACTAAGTCTATTCCATGTTACCGTTGCTAGTAATAGTGGTGGTTATTATCTAAGTCAATTAATAGCAGGTAATGGACTTCTCCTCCAAGATCGTATCCAATCCTTTTTTAAACACAGCTATACTAACTGTACTAACCACATCTTCTGGCAACAAATTCCAGAGTTTAATTGTGCGTTGAGTGAAAAAGAACTTTCTCTGATTAGTTTTAAATGTGCCACATGCTAACTTCATGGAGTGCCCCCTAGTCTTTCTATTATCCGAAAGAGTAAAAAACCGATTTACATCTACCCATTCTAGACCTCTCATGATTTTAAACACCTCTATCATATCCCCCCTCAGTCGGGGATATCCAGCGGCTGTAGTTTCGACGCTCCTCAAGGCTCGGAAGACTTCTACGTCCCTCACTTATGTCCGGGTTTGGAGTGTTTTCAAATTCTGGCGCGCTTCCAATTCAGCACTACCACGGATGGCCTCTGTACCTCAGATCCTTTTGTTCCTTCAGGCGGGTCTGGAGAAGGGCCTCACCTACAACTCTCTGAGGGTTCAGGTCTTTGCTCTTGGATCCCTGGTACATCGACATGAGGGAATTCCGCTTTCCTCTCACCCGGATATCATCCGGTTCCTCAAGGGAGTGAAGCATTTGAAGCCTCCGGTTCAGGCTCCATGTCCTTCCTGGAGCCTCAACCTGCTCCTCCAGATCTTAGGAGGCCCTCCTTTCGAGCCTCTACATGCCGCTACCCTCAAGGATCTCACCCTCAAGACGGTCTTCCTGGTGGCTATTTGCTCTGCCCGCTGGGTTTCAGAATTCCAGGCGCTTTCTTGCAGGGAGCTTTACCTCTGTTTCGTGGATTCTGGGGTCACCTTGCGCACGGTGCCGTCATTTCTGCCCAAGGTGGTTTCTGTATTTCATCTGAATCAGACGGTGGAGCTCCCCTCTTTCTCCACTGACGACCCATGGGAGCTCCATAAGCTTGATGTGAAGCGCATCCTGCTCCATTACCTGGAGATCCCTAATGAATTTCGTCTGTCGGATCATTTGTTTGTCCTTTGGCATGTTCCCAAAAAGGGATCCAAGGCTACGAAGACAACGATTGCTCGCTGGCTTAAAGAAGCTATTGTGGCAGTGTATATAGGAGCAGGTCAGCAACCCCCGCTGGGTGTCAGGGCCCACTCTCTTCGTTCTCAGGCAGCGTCCTGGGCAGAGAGCCAGTCCGTTTCTTCCCAGGAGATATGCCGAGCAGCCACCTGGAAGTAGTTGCATACATTTGCTAGGCACTATCGTTTGAGTCTCCAGTCGTCGTCCTTTGGTTCCTTTGATGACAGGGTCATTCGAGCAGGTCTATCAAGGGCCCACCCGAAGTAGGAAAGCTTTGGTACATCCCACCGTCTGGACTGATCCGGGTACTTACAGGGAAAAGAAAATTATTCCTTACCTGCTAATTTTCGTTCCTGTAGTACCATGGATCAGTCCAGATGCCCTCAATAAGCCTTGCTGGGATATCTGTTTGGGATCCACTGCTCGACTTCCTTGCTTTTATTTCTCTGATCACTTACCACTGTGTTAGCCTCTCTCTTATGGGGCTGTTCAATAGTTCTTTTTGCAAGTTTGCCTTTTGGCATCAGTTTGTGAATTTTCCATACAAACTATTTGAAGTTACACGTGTATGGTTTCCTTGATCCATCCTTCTCTGTGTCTACTGCTTTGATATTCTTATTACTGAAGTGTAGCAGAGGGTGCACTGGTTTATAAGGCAGCACCTTCCGAAGCTTTGTCTGACTCCATCTGCTGGACAGGGGACATAACCCACCGTCTGATCCGTGATACTGTACTGATATTGATCCTGGACTGATCCGTGGTACTGATCCTGTAGTACCACTGGACTGATCCGTGGTACTACAGGAACGAAAATTAGCGGGTAAGGGATAATTTTCTTATATGATGACCAGATATGCGATTTTACAGGATTTTTCTGGGAAGGGCTGTGGTGGGGACATAATGATATTGAGTTTAAGTATAAAAACTCAAGTAGAGCCTATGAGCCTGAAAATTTTATTTTTTTTATTTATTTAAGTTTTTTTTATATACCAACATTCAAGACAGTGGTCCCATCATGCTGGTTCACAAGAAACAGGGGTGCAGTTATAATAAAACTTTACAATTTGAACAATAGTGCAGAAAAGCAGTTACATATTACAAGGAAATCAATAACTTGGAGTGAGAAGGAAACTGGAGATCAGATAATTATATATATGTATAAATAACATTGTATAAATAACATTGTATAAATAACATTGTAAGAGGTAGCTATTAACTCTATTACTAGCGAAGCGAGTTGATTGATGGGAGTTAAATAATGTTGGAGTTAGGAAAGGCCTGCGTGAACAGCCACGTCTTGAGTTTTTTCTTGAATGTTGAGATGCTGGGTTCCATTCTAAGATCCGGGGAAATGGAGTTCCATAAAGTTGGACCGGCTGTGGAGAATGCCCGATCTCTAAGCGTGATGTATCTGGTAGTTTTGGCTGGAGGTACTTGAAGTGATCCTTTGTAAGCATCTCTTGTCGGTCTTGTTGAATGGTGTAATCGGAGGGGGATATGGAGATCGATTGGAGCTAATTGATGGATGTTTTTGAAAATGGTGAGAATGGCCTTGTAGATTATTCTGAAGTGGATGGGCAGCCAATGAAGGTCCATCAGGATAGGGGTTATGTGTTTCTCTTCTCCTGGTGTTAGTGAGTATACGGGCGGAGGCATTTTGGATCATTTGCAATGGTTTGGTGTGTGATGAAGGGAGACCAAGCATGACGGTGTTACAATAGTCCAGCTTTGCGAAAATGATTGATTGTAGAATCGTTCTAAAGTCATGTGTGTGGAAGAGAGGTCGTATTCTTTTCAGCACTTGGAGCTTATAAAAGCAGTCTCTGGTGGTTTTGTTGATGTTAGCTTTCAGGTTTAGGTGATTGTCAAATAGAACTCCTAGGTCTCTCACTTGTGTAGTATTTGGTACGGTAGGATGAGTGTGTGTGAGGGAGCTGTTTTCTGGTGTGATGAGTAGAAGTTCCGTTTTTGATGAATTTAGTATCAGGTTGAGACTTGTGAGAAGCTGTTTGATATTTTGGAGGCAGGTTTCCCAGTGAGACAGTGTTTTTGCGAGCGACTCTTCGATGGGGATCAGGACCTGAATATCGTCAGCGTAGAGGAAGTGTTTGAGATTGAGGTCAGTGAGAAGTTTACATAAGGGTAACAGATAAATGTTAAACAAGGTAGGAGACAGGGATGAGCCCTGAGGGACTGAGGGAGAACAAGGCTGACGGACCTAGGGAAGTGGTTCCCAAATCCGTTCTGGGGGACCCCCAGCTACTCATGTTTTCAGGATACTGCTATGAGTAAGCTTGTGTAAGAGAAAGGTAAGGGCTGTCTCATGGATTACTTTAAGTTTATTTAGCTGTTGCTGCTACCCACTGCAGAAAGATATACAGTATTGCAGGCCTAGAAGCATAGGAAGGAGGAGAGTTGGAAAGGGAGAAGGGAGGGAGATGCCACTTGGCAGGGGTAAAAAGGGAAACCAAAGAAGGGACTGATCTTGTGCAGTAGATTGGGGGGGGGGGGGAAGAAAAACAGAAAGGGGGCTGCTGCTGCTGGAGAGGGGGTGGGTGGAGGAGAGAGGGTCCTGCTGCTGGGGAGGGGTGAATAGAAGAGAGGGGACTTCTGGCTGCTGGGGAGAGGACTCCTGCTGCTGAAAGGAGGTTACAAAACAAGTAGTGGGGGGATGGAGAAACAGGAAGAACTAGGACAAGTGATAGGGGGAATGCAGAGTAAGAAGTGGATTGGGGGATGCAAGGTAAGGTATGAAAGAGAAAAAGGAGGACACAGAGTGCAGTGAGGGGGAAGGAGGGGAGGGAAAGAGAAAGGGGAGACGTTGGGTAGGAGGAGAGAGAGGGGGATACTATGCTGATGCTGCCACCAATATAAGGACATCTGTGCCTTTGTGCTAAAGGAGAAAGCGCTGTGCCAGAGCAGACCCTGTTACGTGAAAGGGGAGGCGTAATTCTGCATATCTGCACCTGGTGCAGAAAAAGCTGGCTCCGGCTCTGGAAGGACATTTACAAAAAGTAACAAAAACATTTACTAAATGTGACTGTGTCAATATTCACTTTCATTGCCATTAGATCCAAAGCACTGGCATAGCTGTAGCCAAATGACACTATGCATCCTGGGTTCAATTCACCCCAAATATTTTCAGCTTCTAGTGCCATAAGCTAAACACTATCAGTCAAAAAAAAATTGTTTTTTGAGAGACATTTAACAAAAGAAAATATTCATCACTACATGAAAAAAGATAGTCAGAGTATGCAGGAAGAAAAGGAGCTATCATAGATGCTTGAATAACTCCCCCACTTCTCTGCCCAGAAAAGACCTAATTATATAAATACTTCTATGTCTTTTATTCTTCACCGGCAGTCCTCATCCCCATATGGGTTTATTTACTTCTGCTGGAGGCTGGCATACATCCAAGAAGAAGCATTGCCACCCTCACACAATCCCTGTTCAAAACCATTTAAAACATTTTTATTGGAGAAAGGAAAAAAAATAAAAATAAGCAGAAGAAAACCTTTTTTATTATATTAGAACACTTTCTTATTTTTAAGCGATAAGGAAGTGATTTTAAAAAGAAGTTACACGTGTAAATGTAACATACTATCATTGCAATTTTAAATAGCCATTTACACATGTAATGAGCACTTACAGGGTGTCAAAACATTTTTCAGATATATCAAAGAAAGGAGGATGGCCCAAGGTGGTGTCATGAAATTGAAAGATGACAAAGAGCAATCTGCGGAGAAAGTTGAGGAAATAACAGAAATATTAAACAAATGCAGTCCTTCAGTTCGATGTTCATTAAAGCAGACCATGGAGATGGCCCATTGCTGGTTGCAAAACCATGGATAGCAGTAGGATAAATGCAACCCCGTTTACAGAAGAGAATGTATGGGAAGAGCTAGGAAAACCGAAAGTTGTCAAGGCCATGGGGCCGGATGAGGTACAGTACATCCCAGGATACTGAGGGAGCTCAGAAATGTGCTGGTGGTTCAATAGATCCCTGGAAGCTGCAAGATTGGAGAAGAGCAGCTGTGGTCCCGCTTCACAAGAGTGGTAGCAGAGAGGAGGCTGGAAACTACAGGCCAGTTAGCCTCACCTCGGTGGTTGGAAAATTAATGGAGACTCTGCTGAAGGAAAGGATAGTGAACTATCTACAATCTGGTGGGTTGCTGGACATGGGACAACATGGATTTACCAGGGGAAGGTCCTATCAGATAAATCTGATTGATTGTTTTGATTGAGTGACTAGAGAATTGGATCAAGGAAAAGCAGTCGATATGATTTATTTGAATTTCAGTATAGCATTTGATACAGTCCCACATAGGAGGCTCATAAATAAAATGAGAAGCTTGGGAGTTGGCGCCAAGGTGGTGGTGAGGAATACAAACTGGTTGATTGATAGGAGACAGTATGTAATGGTAAATGGGACCTACACTAAAGAGAGAGCCGTGTTAAATGGAATGCCACAGGGATCGGTGTTGGGACTTGTTCTGTTCAATATCTTTGGAGCGATATTGCTGAAGGATTAGAAGGTAAAGCTTTTCTATTTATGGATGATAGTAAGATCTGCAATAGAATGAACATGCTTAAAGGAGAAGAGACAATGAGAAGTGATTTAAGAAAGCTTGAAAAGTGGTTGAAGACATGGTGGATTCCTGGAATGCCCTTCCAATTCAAATGGGCATGGGATAAACTCTGTGGATCCCTAAAGAGTAGAGGATGGAAATGAAGATAAGCATGAATAGGGTAACCAGCATGGAGCAGCAGTTACTACCCTTAACAGCAAGGGGATTACTGTCCTTAACCAATTAGCCTGAAGTTTGTGATCCAACTACAATATCACTCTCTGCTTCAACAGCAGAGGGAAAAAAAGGGAAAAACATTCAGTTGACAGCTAATGCTAGGCCCCGACTTTTACAGTCGAGGATATTAATATGCAGATAGTAAGGATAAAGCACAGGACTGCTTCTACAGCCAAGTCCAAAAAGCAAAACATGTTCCAGCAGCAATGTCTAAATTATCTTGAAGGTTGCTCAGCCTGTAAAAACAATTTTGTAATGGGTTCATCAGTTGCTTGGTTTAGATTGTAAATATTGCTAAGAACATGCCATACTGGGTCAGACCAAGGGTCCATCAAGCCCAGCATCCTGTTTCCAACAGTGGCCAATCCAGGCCATAGGAACCTGGCAAGTACCCAAAAACTAAGTCTATTCCATGTTACCATTGCTACTAATAGCAGTGGCTATTTTCTAAGTCAACTTAATTAATAACAGGTAATGGACTTCTCCTCCAAGAACTTATCCAATCCTTTTTTAAACACAGCTATACTAACTGCACTAACCACATCCTCTGGCAACAAATTCCAGGGTTTAATTGTGAGTTGAGTGAAAAATAACTTTCTCTGATTAGTTTTAAATGTGCTACATGCTAACTTCATGGAGTGCCCCCTAGTCTTTCTATTATCCGAAAGAGTAAATAACCGATTCACATCTACCCGTTCTAGATCTCTCATGATTTTAAACACCTCTATCATATCCCCCCTCAGCCGTCTCTTCTCCAAGCTGAAAAGTCCTAACTTCTTTAGTCTTTCCTCATAGGGGAGCTGTTCCATTCCCCTTATTTTGGTAGCCCTTCTCTGTACCTTCTCCATCGCAATTATATCTTTTTTGAGATGCGGCGACCAGAATTGTACACAGTATTCAAGGTGTGGTCTCACCATGGAGCGATACAGAGGCATTATGACATTTTCTGTTTTATTCACCATTCCCTTTCTAATAATTCCCAACATTCTGTTTGCTTTTTTGACTGCCGCAGCACACTGAACCGACGATTTCAATGTGTTATCCATTATGACGCCTAGATCTCTTTCTTGGGTTATAGCACCTAATATGGAACCTAACATTGTGTAACTATAGCATGGGTTATTTTTCCCTATATGCATTTGCACTTATCCACATTAAATTTCATCTGCCATTTAGATGCCCAATTTTCCAGTCTCACAAGGTCTTCCTGCAATTTATCACAATCTGCTTGTGATTTATCTACTCTGAACAATTTTGTATCATCTGAAAATTTGATTATCTCACTCGTCATATTTCTTTCCAGATCGTTTATAAATATATTGAAAAGTAAGGGTCCCAATACAGATCCCTGAAGCACTCCACTGCCCACTCCCTTCCACTGAGAAAATTGTCCATTTAATCCTACTCTCTGTTTCCTGTCTTTTAGCCAGTTTGCAATCCACGAAAGGACATCGCCACCTATCCCATAACTTTTTACTTTTCCTAGAAGCTTCTCATGAGGAACTTTGTCAAACGCCTTCTGAAAATCCAAGTATACTACATCTACCGCTTCACCTTTGTCCACATGTTTATTAACTCCTTCAAAAAAATGAAGCAGATTTGTGAGGCAAGACTTGCCTTGGGTAAAGCCATGCTGACTTTGTTCCATTAAACCATGTCTTTCTATATGTTCTGTGATTTTGATGTTTAGAACATTTTCCACTATTTTTCCTGGCACTGAAGTCAGGCTAACTGGTCTGTAGTTTCCCGGATCGCCCCTGGAGCCCTTTTAAATATTGGGGTTACATTAGCTATCCTCCAGTCTTCAGGTACAATGGATGATTTTAATGATAGGTTACAAATTTTTACTAATAGGTCTGAAATTTCATTGTTTAGTTCCTTCAGAACTCTGGGGTGTATAACATCCGGTCCAGGTGATTTACTACTCTTCAGTTTGTCAATCAGGTCTACCACATCTTCTAGGTTCACCGTGATTTGTTTCAGTCCATCTGAATCATTACCCATGAAAACCTTGTCCAGTCGGGTACCTCCCCAAGATCCTCTTCAGTAAACACCTAAGCAAAGAAATCATTTAATCTTTCCGCAATGGCCTTATCTTCTCTAAGTGCCCCTTTAACCCCTCGATCATCTAACAGTCCAACTGACTCCCTCACAGCCTTTCTGCTTCGGATATATTTAAAAAAGTTTTTACTGTGAGTTTTTGCCTCTACGGCCAAATTCTTTTCAAATTCTCTCTTAGCCTGTCTTATCAATGTCTTACATTTAACTTGCCAACGTTTATGCATTATCCTATTTTCTTCTGTTGGATCCTTCTTCCAATTTTTGAATGAAGATCTGTTGGCTAAAATAGCTTCTTTCACCTCCCCTTTTAACCATGCCAGTAATCGTTTTGCCTTCTTTCTACCTTTCTTTAACCTAAAGTTTGTGGGTAAGCTGCATGGAGTGGCAGTTACTACCCTGAATAGAAACATGGGAGTAACCTGCAGCAACTTGCTGGACAGACTGGTCTTTTTCTGCCTTCATTACTTTGTTACTATATCCTGTGAACAATTCAATGGCATGTATTGTAGCAATTTTCATAAGCCCACTTACATAGGTGAAACCCACATAAAACCTACTTTTAAGAGTGTAAATACTCTTTAAAATCAGGCCCTAAAATTCACTGTTAGAGGAGCAGTACCATAATACATTCCATCCGTGACACTTCAAACATCCTCATTCCTATAACTCCCTTCTCTGAGTCAAACCAAAATAAACTCAACTGCCCTCACAGCTCCAGCTATAGTGCTCTGTGCTATGGCATGGAGGATATGGTTTGAGTTCTCCTATCCTTGGGGTCTGGTCAAGCATACGTTTTACACACAGATGCTGCACTTAGACCAGAGTTTCCCAAACCTCTCCTGGAGGCACCCTTACTAGTCAGGTTTTCAGGATATCCATAATACATATGCATGAGATAGATCTGAATACATTGGAGACCCAGGGTATACAAATCTATCTCATGCATATTCATTGTGACAGTCCTGAAAACCCAACTGGCTAGGTGTGCCCCAAGGAGAGGGTTGGGAAACACTGACTTAGACCAAAGGAAGGAGGGAAGATGACTGCCACTATTGTAGCAGCTCCTTCTGACAAATGAGCAGTCCTTAGGTTATAACTTGAAGGAGGTGGCTCTTTGGCTCTTGGGCCAGTGAAAGCCCACTGAGCTGTCCAGGCATGCCATCTGGGGAGGATGGAGCAAAGATGTTGAGAGCAGGAGCAGAACATTTTAAAATTATATAAACTACACAAGGGTGTGCCCCTGGCTGGTCATGACCCATGTCACCAGATTCAATGACCTGCTGGAATGTCTTTGGCAGTGGTGGGCGGAGCCATCATATCTTGCCTGGCAAAAGGGCATCATTGACTGCCTTCTCCCACACTGTATTTACCCCACAGGGCAGGAAGCACTTTTATTGAACTCCACATGTAGACCTCTCCAGGCCTGCCTCAGGACTCTATTATTCCTGCAGACCCCTTATTGGAAATAATAAAGATTAATTTCTCACCACCAGTAACACCAGTTGTGACACATTCCTGGTGGTGAAATTTGGCTGCCTTGTAGGGGGCAGGCCATCTTGGAATAAGCCCGCCTATGAAGAACCGTAAATTTGTGCGCACATGCAGAAAAACATATGTTCACTATTTTACGAAAATGTACGCATGTATGAATTCATATGCATGCAAATATTTGTGCAAATAGCAAATGTGAGCGTGAATGTTTTCTATATTATACATACGTATTTTATAATCTGTGAAATGGATAAGTGCAGATTATAAAATACTAGCGTACTTCTGCCAGCCCCATATATGCATGCATATGGGGCCATATACAGTTGTTTGAAAGTTTTCTCTATGTTTTATTTATTACAAATCCTTTAAGACATAAATTTGCTTTCCTACTAATTTTAGAAGATACAAAACAATCCTAAATCCAAAACCTATGTTTAAGGAGCTGCAGGGAGCATTTTAGGATCTAACTGGGAAAAAATGATCTGCAATAAAACAAAACATCATAATAATGGCAAAATAAGTAAATATATAAGAACAATTTTTGAGGGGTTTATGATTTCCCTAATTATATTCTGGGAATAGTACAGCATTACATTGTTAATGCTGAAGGATTACAATTATACAGTTCTGAGCAAGGGCAGCAGTAGTGGTTGTGGATAGAGGAATCAACTAGCAGCTGTGAGTCTGAATTGTGAGTGATTAGGTTTTACAGCAGGTCAGGTTGAAGAGCCAGGCTCATCTAATAAAGTAAGCCAGAGCTCCAAGTCAATTCCCTCTTCTTTTTCTAGTGCATGTTACTAGAAATGTGCATCTCAGGAACAATTGTGATGATTTTGTAATAAAATTGTGGGCTATAAATTTTACAGGGAATCCAAGACAGCGATCCTAATCACCTCTGCTCTTGGTGCCAGATTCCTGAATAAAGACCATGTAGAATGAAAGATTGGAAGTCAGCAATCTTATTTTTGAACATTGGGGACATATTTTATACTCATAGAAATATTAAGCCACAGATATTAGAAGAAATACCATCAGCAACTTGAACATGAATCCTGCTGCTAGTTAATGCTCCTGAAAAAGCATATCAGTCACTTATACCCCAACCATAGGACCTTCAAGAAGATGGGGCCAAGGACCAGGACAGCAAGTCTCCAATTGCCCACAGGTGCTCTGAAACAGGGATACTGAATGTCTCTGCTTTTGGTGTCAATTTCCTGAATAAGGGTAGCTTGCAATGAGAAACAGAGTCAGCAATTTCACTTCCTGCATCAATGACATGGTTCACACAGGCAGGAGCATTAAGCCACAAACACACAAAAGCAAACTCCTTCAGCAACTCAGACACCCAGAAAGCACTTCAAAGACTGGCGGTTGAGGACCTCTACTACAACCATACTATCACACCAAAATATCATCCTCCTATTTTTCAATCAGTTGTCCAATACATATAAAGCAACCACAATTGGGAAGAGTTCAAGGAAGGTAATAATGCAGTAACACCCGAATCCACCATTCACCTGGCCATGTGGCTGCAGCATACTATACTCCCTGACACAAGAGTCTGAAACCAATTCCCCTGAGGCATTTAAATATAGTTTTAGGTCAATGCTGGAACTGTCTTGTCTGAACATATCAACCACACTGTTGAATGATGTGTATTGGACAAAGCACTGCTCTAGTGAGATAAAGTCATTAACCATCGACTCTTTGGTTAGGAAGTGTTGTGGATTTACCTGAACTTCCTCGGCATCAATTGTAAGGGGCAATACTTTAATTTGTCTAAAGGGTCTGGCAGAGAAGGATCCCACAGTAGTCCAGCTTGGAGAACAATTTGACCCAAATAACATCAGCATAGTGAGTAGTGGATCACATGTTTGCTAGCATAGGCATGGATAGTGGCTCTGGGGTAGATTTTAAAAGAAGCGCGATCAGCCTACTTTTGCTTGCGCATCAGACTCAAGCAAAAGTACGCTGGATTTTAGTAGATACGCGCGGAGCCGCGCATATCCACTAAAATCCCGGATCGGCGCGCGCAAGGCTATCGATTTTGTATAGCCTGCGCGCGCCGAGCCGCGCTGCCTCCCCCCATTCCCTCCAAGGCCGCTCCGAAATCGGAGCGGCCTCGGAGGGAACTTTCCTTTGCCCTCCCCTCACCTTACCCTCCCTTCCCCTACCTAACCCACCCACCCGGCCCTGTCTACACACCCCCCCTTACCTTTGTCGGGGGATTTACGCCTCCCGGAGGGAGACGTAAATCCCCGCGCGCCAGCGGGCCTGCTGCGCGCCGGGCCGCGACCTGGGGGCGGGTACGGAGGGCGCGGCCACGCCCCCGGGCCGTAGCCACGCCCCCGTACCCGCCCCCAAACGCTGCCGACACGCCCCCGGAACGCCGCGACGACCGGGCCCGCCCCCGACACGCCCCCCTCCGAGAACCCCGGGACTTACGCGAGTCCCGGGGCTCTGCGCGCGCCGGGAGGCCTATGTAAAATAGGCTTCCCGGCGCGCAGGGCCCTGCTCGCGTAAATCCGCCCGGTTTTGGGCGGATTTACGCGAGCAGGGCTCTGAAAATCCGCCCCTCTGTGTATAGTATTGGAATGCAGTCCCTGAAGCTGGATAAAACTGGTGCCATTACCTCCTTGCTGGGGTACATAGCTATGCTATCTACCATGAGTTTGCAAAGAATTGGCCACAAGGCTGTACACACCAGGTTGTCTTTTCATTTAGACTGTCCACAACCCTTCCTAATCAAAGAGTCGATGGTTAATGACTTTATCTCACTAGAGCAGTGCTCTGTCCAATACACATCATTCAACAGTGTGGTTGATATGTTCAGACAAGGCATTTCCAGCATTGACCTAAAACTATATTTAAATGCCTCAGGGGAATTGGTTTCAGACTCTTGTGTCAGGGAGTATAGTATGCTGCAGCCACATGGCCAGGTGAATGGTGGATTCGGGTGTTACTGCATTATTACCTTCCTTGAACTCTTCCCAATTGTAGTCGCTTTATATTTAATTATTTATTTATTTAAAATTCTTTTATACCGACATTCTTGATAAAAATATCAAATCAAATCGGTTTCCATTATAACAAAACAATCGCTATTAAGGCGTTACATTACAACAAAGATGTGTGATAAGATAACATAAAATAAGTAGAACAGCAAAACATTAATAAACATAAAGTAAGTAGAGCAGCAATAAGTAAATAACAAATAAGTAAATAACAAAAAATAAGTAGAACAGCAAAAACATTAATAAACAGGCAATACATTAGAACAGGGCATCTAATAGACTATCGTTGTGAACCTGAGAACCATCCAAAAAGGGCGGAAGCAGGGGCTTACGGGAAGCGGGGGCTCTAAAGGATGTGAGAGCAAAATCAGGAAATAGAACATTTACATTAGCTATTAGGTATAATGTTGAAAGGTAGCTTGAAAAATAATAAGTAGGAAGGGGATATCTAAGTAAAGGGTGACGTCGGGTGAGTAGGGGGGGGGAACCAGGGAACGGGACGTCGGGTGAGTAAGGGGGGGGGTCGGGTGATGTCGGGTGAGTAAGGGGGGGGGGACCAGGGAACGGGAAGCCATGAATAGAGAGAGGGAGAGACGAGAAAGGCTAAGTGGTAGAGGAAAGGAGAGGAGGGGGAGGGGTGGAAGTGGAACTTGCTAGGTGGATGAGGAAGCTTACGGATCCCCATAGAGTCTTGTTAGGTTCTTTGACCAGTCCTTTGTCCTGTTAAGTCCTTTGACCAGTGTCAGCGTGTTCTTGGGACTCCGGGAAAGCTTGTCTGAAGAGCCATGTTTTAAGGTGTTTCTTAAATGATTGATGACATGGTTCTTGTCGGAGCTCCGGTGGTAGTGAGTTCCAGAGGGTGGGCCCGGCTGTGGAGAATGCGCGTTTTCTTAATGTGGTTTTGACCGGGGGGGCATATAAAGATCCTTTATAAGCATTTCTGATCGGTCTATCAAAAGTGTGCGGGCGGAGTTGGGAGCTTAGATTGAGGTGGGCAATGCCGTGAATGTCCTTGTAAATCATCATTAAGGCTTTGAAGGAGATCCTGAATTTTATTGGGAGCCAGTGAAGGCTGTTCAGGATGGGTGTGATGTGGGCTCTTTTGTTTGAATTGGTAAGTACCCTAGCCGTGGCATTCTGGACCATTTGAAGAGGTTTGATAGTGATCGCAGGGAGTCCAAGGAGAAGAGAGTTACAATAGTCTAACTTTGTGAGGATGATAGACTGAAGTACTAAGCGGAAGTCGCTGAAATGAAGGAGAGGTTTCAGATTTTTGAGAACTTGTAGTTTAAAAAAACATTCTTTAGTTGTATTGAGGACGAATGATTTTAGATTGAATAGGTTATCGAGCCGAACCCCTAAATCTCTGACCGAGGAGGAGTGGTTAATGAATGATTTTGCAAATTGTGATGCGCTTTGGGAGTTGAGGAGAGCGTGGTTATCATCTGGAGAGATGATGAGTATTTCAGTCTTATTTGAATTTAGGATAAGGTTCAAGCTGGTGAGCAGACTGTTGATGGATTGTAGACAGCTGTTCCAGTGTGCCCAGGTTTTTTATAGGGATTCAGTGATAGGGAGAAGAATTTGAACGTCGTCAGTGAAGATGTAGTACTTTAATTTGAGGTTGGAGAGTAATTGGCAGAGTGGCAACAGATAAATATTAAAACAGATTTTAAAAAAGTGGCAACAGATAAAAAATATTAAAAAATATGTTAACTGCCATCCTATTCCTGTGGCAACTGCTGGCAAGATGACTGTCCACTGAGTATGTGCAATATACCTTTTCTTAAATTCAGAAGTGATGCAACAGCTCTGGTTGAATCACCAGTATGCATTCACAGTAATGGAGGTGCTGGTGACTGCTTGAAAGAGGCAATACTATCCTTGCCTGATGGGCACCCTGGATATCATGTGAGTCAGTCACAACTTGACCCTCCCCAAGACATTCTAAGGGTTTTGACCACTTTTCTCTCTGAAGGCCTTATCATAGTTTAATGACATGGAGCCCATGTATTTGGTGTACAATCTGTGTAGGATCTGCCCTAGACACAATATCTGGATCATGATCACACCCAATTGAATATTTAGTATAGACTACCTTCTTGCTTGTGCTAGGTGGTTCATCTATTATTTGGTTTGTGTGTGGGTACATTGTATATGACTGAAAAGGACCCAGAGTTGGATGAGCTTGAGGAGCTATTACCCAAAGTAAGCCAAAAGCTGGTCCTAGGAATGTGAGACATGAGTGAGCAATTGCTCCAATCCAGGGACAGATAGACCTCTTGGCTAGAAAACATTTTAAAGCTGGGTTTCTAAGCTGAAGCTCCTAGCAGGGGTCATATTCAGTAGGCCAGTTAGTAAAGTTAGCTGGATAACTTATCTAGAATTTTCAGCAAGATAAAAGTCCCACTGAATAATATATTTGACTAAAGTTATGTAGCTCTATGTAACCGGATAACTAAAAACCTAACCAGCTATGTTTCAATATAGCCAATTAGGTATTTTTAGTGATCTGGCCTTGAGCGACTGGATAATTTGCCACTTATCTGGATATCTTCAAAAGATATCCGGGTACGTAGCGCTATCAAAATGTAAAAAAAAAAAAAAAAAGGAAATAAAAGGTCTGCGACCCTATTCTTTCCCTTCCCCAACCCTCCAATGTTATCTTAAACCTTATGGTTTGAAGGTTAGGGCCTCCCCACACTACCCCTTCTCTGTTGTCATAAAGACTTTGAAAACTATTCCCTCCCACACACCCTCCTACCTAGGGCAGATGATATTCACTTTATTCAGGCATAATCGGAGATAGGCAGTGGTTAAGGCAGGCAGCGTTCGGACATGGTCAGGCAGTGGTCAGCGGAAGGCAGAGTTCAAGCATAGTCAAGTGTCAACGGGTCAAAGTCAGAACCAGAAATCTGTCAGAGGGAAGGCAGGATGGGTAGGCCAGCAGGGAAGTGAGGAGCAGCACAGGTGGGCAGGCAAGACACTGAAGAACTGAAGACTGACCACATGACGAAGAGTTGAAGACTGACTACAGGATGAAGACAAAGACCAGGAACTGAGGAACAAGGACCAGGAACTGAAGTGTCAAAGACCAGGAACACAAGCAGGAATGCTGAGGTAACTTGCTCTACTTCATAGAGGTGGAACTATTGCCAAGGCATCTTGATGCAGGGAAACTGCATAATTGTCATAATGCCTCTATATCGCTCCATGGTGAGACCACACCTTGAATACTGTGTACAATTCTGGTCGCCGTATCTCAAAAAAGATATAGTTGCAATGGAGAAGGTACAGAGAAGGGCAACCAAAATGATAAAGGGGATGGAACAGCTCCCCTATGAGGAAAGGCTGAAGAGGTTAGGGCTTTTCAGCTTGGAGAAGAGACGGCTGAGGGGGGATATAATAGATCATGAGAGGTCTTGAACAAGTAGATGTGACTCTGTTATTTACACTTTCGAATAATAGAAGGACTAGGGGGCATTCCATGAAGTTAGCAAGTAGCACATTTAAGACTAATCGGAGAAAATTCTTTTTCACTCAACGCACAATAAATCTCTGGAATTTGTTGCCAGAGGATGTGGTTAGTGCAGTTAGTGTAGCTGGGTTCAAAAAAGTTCTTGGAAGAGAAGTCCATTAACTGCTATTAATCAAGTTTACTTAGGGAATAGCCACTGCTATTAATTGCATCAGTGCATCAGTAGCATGGGATCTTCTTAGTGTTTGGGTAATTGCCAGGTTCTTGTGGCCTGGTTTGGCCTCTGTTGGAAACAGGATGCTGGGCTTGATGGACCCTTGGTCTGACCCAGCATGGCAATTTCTTATGTTCTTATGTTCTTAACTGCCCTTTTATGGGACAGCATCAATTACATCATCCTTAGGGGCTGCGGACCCTTTAAAACTGGCAGCGTGTCATGCACATGTGTCTAGGAATGGCGTAATACGCGAGGGCCAGTGTTGCAGAGAGTTGCACAGCTCCAGGAAGGGAAAGGTGTAATAATCATCATTAAGTGTGATACCTGGTATCTAGATTAATATGCAGAGTAATCTGGTGCATGACTCCTCGCCTCAGGATTGTTCCTGCAATCACCAGATTAGGAAAAGTAGAAGGTAGGTCTACTAAACTAAGGGGGGAAATCCCAGGATAGTCGTAAATGAAGGCTCATGGAATCAAAATCCTGACACAGGTTCTGACACAGCTGAAAAAGACAGGAGAAAATACTACAGGGCCAAAAAAATATTGAAAAAAGCTCAAACAAGTGTGTACAAATTAGCACTTGTGCCATGTAGCACATACACAACTACATGCTGGAACTGTGCAAAACTTTACAGTTCAAAACTGGAACTGTAAATTGGCATCCATGAGTAACTTTGCATGTCTAAGAAAGGGGAGTGCCAGAGCATTCATTTATTTATTTATTTATTTTCACGATTTATGTCCCGCTCTGTCTGCAGTTCTAGGTGAAGTGACTTGCCTATGTCGTTTACTTGCATTTACAGTATTAACTTATACTCAATATCTGCTGTAAGTGATTGTAAACATCGGTAAGTAAAAAAATGACTGGGTAGAGGCTCTGGGAGCAATGGGGGGGGCATCAGGCTGAAGACCCAGGAGAGTCTTCACAAGCTGCAGATGGCCTGGGTGAACTGGTAGACTAAATGGTAAAACTGTTTTTTTCATTGCCATGCACCTGCTATAAAATACACTGATTTATGTAAAAGCTGACTTACAGAGGGTAAAAGCGTTAAATTAACATGATAAAAATCTACACGCATATTCTTGTAAAATTGGAAGAACAAATATGTGGGTATATGAGTTGCACACACTTATCGGCTAATCTCCAACTTATTCGGCTAAGTAGCGCTTTTCTGCTACTGAGAAGGAACACATTTGAACTCATTTGGTTAAGTAACAGCACTTATCTGGCTATATTCCAGGCCTACATATCTGAATAGGTTTGAAAAGCATTAATTGTCCAGCTAAGTAGCACTTTTCAGACTTATCTGGCTACATGATGCTTCTTAGCTGGATAAAATCGGAATTTATCCTAGTAAGTCTCAACATGCGTGGCTCGTGATTTTTACATATACAAGCATTTGTCCGCATATGTACTCATATTTTATATCCTTTCCATGCTGGTTATAAAATACAGTAGCAACTTTGCATGCACTCATATATATGTGTAAATGGGTGGAAGTGAGCAGTTTTTAAGTTATCTTCCCTGTACACTATTAAACTCAACGGCCCAGCTTTTCAGGAAAATTCTACAATCTTTGGAAAAAGTTGCCTTGGAGTGAATTATCTCCAATGGTAGCAGACAGCTTGTTAATTTCAAATGTATCTAATATCTTAATGAGTCTGCTATGGCAGATTCTGATCTTTCTAAGAAAAAATGCATTTATTGACAAAGAAAATTGCAGTTGATAAGAGCCATCCTGGATGTCACTTGAGGCCTTTCTTATTATTAAGATTGACTAGAAAATATATCTGGTTGTTGAAAATTTTCCTTGAGCACACCTTTATCTTTTAATTATTTTTGAATTCATGTCCAAAACTTTGTATCACAGGACCAAAAAGGAATGTGTTAATAGCTTCTCTTCTGTTTTATATTTGGGATATCTGTATGAGTTTTAAAAAAATTGATGGTTCTGCAAAACCTAGAAGATCTAGGTTTGTTTCCTGCTCTGCCTCTGCTCTCTGAATTGATCTGGGTAGTGATGCTAAGGAGGCAGTATTTATTTATTTGTATGCCGCCTTGTCCAAAGGCCCTAGGCAGGGCACATAATTAACATACATAATCAGTATTCAAAGCTCCTGTAGGAAGAAAGTCTCAGCCATTGCATAACAATGACACCTTTTGGCTAATCAGGAAGCCTAACTTTTGATCCTATCTGTCGTACAGCATTTGCATGCATAAATAGACACTGTGCAGTGGGAGCTAATCAGTTTATAAAATACCACACAGCTCTGCTCCAAAAGTGCACACAACTTTCAGTGCATGAATATTTCCAATGTAAAAACTGCACAATATCTCTACCTATTTTATAAACATACATGTTTATATTTTAGATGCATAAAATAATATAAAATGTAAGCATAAGAAAATTGCTTCACTTCTGTTTTACACGGCAGCAGATAATTTATATGTAAGCATAATAACCTTGATTAATACACGGCAGCAGATAATTTATATGTAAGCATAATAACCTTGATTTATACACGGCGGCAGGTAATTTATAAAGTATGAGCATAATCATTTTGAAAATACTTGAGCAGCCTACTTGAAATTGTTAAGCGCCCCACCCACGGTCGTCGCACGCTCAGGACTGCTCACCTTCGGGGTCACACAGCGAGTCCTGGTCCTACCTCCTACAGGCGCGCACGCGGACCAGCCACCCTGATATGGGTTCTAGGGCGGGGCCTAGTTCCATGACGCACCCTGATTGAATGGATATTAAAAGGAAGTTCCTGGCCTCACTTCCTTGCCTTGGCAATCGGGTCCCTTTGTTCCTGAGATTGCCCTTGCTCATGTTCCTGCTTACCTGTTCCTAGTCTCGTTCCAGGATCCTTCTGTTCCAGTTCCATTCCTGCTTGTACCTGCTTCCTGGCCCTGCTTGTCCCTGTCTTCATTGTTCGTCTTCCTGGTTTTGCCTCGGACTGCCTTTCTGGTAAAGACCTCAGCTTGTTCCTGACCTCCCTGCCTGCCTGCCGCCTGCCAAAGCTTGTTCCTGACCTGTCTGCCTGCCTCCCATCTGCCAAAGACCTCAGCTTGTTCCTGACCTGCCTGCCTGCCCCCTACCAAAGACCTCAGATTGTTCCTGACCTGCCTGCCTGCCGCCTGCCAAAGACCTCAGATTGTTCCTGACCTGCCTGCCTGCCGCCTGCCAAAGACCTCAGCTTGTTCCTGACCTGCCTGCCTGCCTGCCACCTGCCCAAGACCTCTGCCTGTTCTTCGACCCTGCCTGACCTCTGGATCTTGACCCTTGCTTCGTTGACCACTCCTCGGACTGATTCTTGGACTTGACTTTGCTCGCCTGACCTTGCTTGATTCTGGCTCTGTCCCTAGCCTTGTCGTCACCAATACTCTTATGGTTCGCTTATCTCCAACCTGTTTCCAGCCTTGAACCCGATAGCGCTCTTCCAGTCCCTGTGGGCACGCTGGACTCATACTCTCCCAGGAGACCCTGTGAGGCCCACCTAAGTCCCAGCAGCCTAGGTCCCTACGAACCCCTCCCGGGGGGCCCGCAGGCTTCCAGTGGTGAAGATCTACACTGCCTCTGTCAGTTCCCGTACTGCCTCAGGCCAGGGGTCCACCCCCGAGCACAACAAAAATCATTGGTTTGCCAATACCACTGCCAGTTTTCCCAGTCCGTCTCCAGTTTTCTTATTTATTTATTTATTTATTTATTTATTTAAACAATATATATCCCGCCGATCCACCAATCTCAGCGGATTACAACCAACATACATAGTAAAACAATCATGTATCATAAACATCATAAAACTTTAATCATAAAACATAAAAAGAAGAAACACCTAAATCCCCTAGCATTTCAACCTGAACTTCGACCCATTCACCCAAACTTCCCAGGCCAAAACTGCAGGCAACACACAAATCCAATTTCACTTGCATGAATCAATGCTCAGGTGTTAAAGTGTACGAATAGGCTTGGTAATGTATACGTGTAGATCTCTTACAAAATAACAACTACCATGTATACTTCTGAACTCCGGCCTAGAATGCCCCTAGTCCACCCCTTTTTTTCTGCCAGCGAAATTGATAATACATGTGTACTCTTGACATTTATAAAACAGCATATACATGCACACATGATATTTTCATATGTGAAACCCCTTTGAAAATGTATTCAGTGTTCACATATTCTGGGTTGCAGAGGGAGCCATGATCTATGGCTCCTGGCCAAGAACAGTCACTGTAATGATTGGGCTAAATGGGGGAAGGGGTGGTATACATTATGGAAAAATCCCTGGATAGCTGAGTGGCCAGTTCTGATTGAGCTGGAAACCCTGAAGCAGCAGAAGGAAACTGCTGGGCTAAAAAAAATAATAATTGAAAACCCCTTGATGGTAATTTACTGTATATTATCCGTGTTCTTCTACATTGCACTGTCAATATCCGAGATGTATTGGGATAAGAAGTATATAAAGGATGCTTGAAGAACTTCTATAAATTTTTGGTTCAATGGATCATTTGTTTCTCATGCTACAAAATTGTTTATCTTTTGATTGGTAATAAATTCAAAGGATAATGAAAGAGAATTGTCTCATGAGCCTGTATTTCTTTTTATTATGCTAAAAATTAAATATTTAGTGGGTTAAGTGTGTAATAGCCAGCATAACTTTTAAGCAATTTCCCATAGATTTTCCACTCGTTTTCAAAGAGAAAGTGGACAGTGAGGATAGGAGGAGCCAGCTAATGAACACCCCCTCAGCAGAGCAACGCCATACCTTCATGGAAGAGGAGAAGCAGGAAGAGACCAAGCCAACTCATATCCTGTCAGGTGCGCTGGAAATCTGGCAGCAAGCAGTTGGTGACGAGGAAGGCAGCCAAGAAGAAGGAAGACTTCTTTTCTGGAATGGAAGAGGAGGTGCCGTCCATTTCAGATAGCAGGCTTTAAGCATGACATACAAGGACTGAAAAATGTAGTCCTGGAGGAGATGAAGGATGTGAGGCAAGAGCTGAGAGGCATGTGAAGGAATGCAAGTCCAGACTGCAGTGTGGCAGGAGGTGCTGCAGCAGTTGCCAGCCTGCCAGCTGCCTCCATCATGGAATGCTCCATGGTCTCCGATGTCTCCCTGGATGCAGCCCCCATCAGCCTTTGCTGCACCAACACCCTGAATTCCATCTGCCCCATTGGCAGCTACCCCTCTTACTCTACCACCATGCATGATGGTTCCACCTTCTCATGTACCAACACCACTCGAACTGATACTGCCTCCAGCAACAACACCACTACTGCAGAGAGAGGACAGGTGAGATTCTCACCCTCTGCTGTAATGGGGATGGCATCACCTAGTGCAGTAGGTGAAGAGGAGAGGCCACCACTGCTCCCAGGCCATCTTCTTTGCAGCCTAACACCCCCTCGCTGGATCAACACAGCCCTCCACAATCCTCCAGCAATTATCAAGCTCTGAAACTGCCTCCACTTTCCATGCCCTGTGTAGGCACCATCAGCAGGGAACAGACAAAGCTGGGGAAAAGCTCAAGATTGTAGCGGGCAAAGGCAGCAGAGTTTTCCTCTCAAAAATGAGGGCAATCAAGAAAGCATTAACTGTATATAATTTTCTGCATTTCTATCATTCTGGTAAATAAGTGCACCTTCACCATCTATAATTCCTTCCCTCCAGTATGGCCCAGTCTGTGCCAGTCATACTCACCGCCCCTCCTTAGTATTACACAGTCTATGCCAGGCACATTCACTCCCATAAATCATTGTTATAATATTGCCTGGAGTATGTGCACATAAAAGTATGTACATAATTTAATTTCATGCATACTTTTATGTGCACAAAATATTGGGGTGGGGGCCCCCTAGTCTGTCCCAGTCTTTCCCAATCACACTCACTTCCACCCCCTAGCCTGCTCACCTGTCAACTCATCTGGAGAAGCCAGCCCGCCAAACACCAGGTCAAAAAAATCATGAAAGTTTGAACTTGGCTTAAAATAGCTTTAGTAAATCTACTCTTGCAGTGTTGATGACATTTGCACGTAAGTAACTTATAAAACAGCAACTTACATGCATACATAAAAACCATACCTGACACACCCCTAACATGCCCACTTTTTCCACATATACTTTGGCTTACAAAGATGGATATATGTACAAATGTGACCAATTTTGAAAATATGGGTTATACATAACTGCTTTTGCATGTGTAACTTCTTGATCTATTCTTTTTGAAATGAAAAGCATGCATATAAATCCAAACAGCATCCCCAGAATGCCAATGTTTATGCACATAAAAGTATGATTGAAATTAGATAATATGTACACACTTTTAGGTGCACATACTCAGAGCCAATATTACAACAACCATTTATACGCACAAGCCCATGTTTTATATGTATACATGGATTTGAAACCCCCTTAGGGGTTGATTTTGAAAAAGATTTACATTCATAAAACTCATTCTATAGGCCAGATTTTAAAATGTACACCCAATTTTATAACATGCGCGTGCAGTGTCAGGGAATTCCCAGATGATGAGTGAGATGTGCCCACGTTTTTCTCAGTGGCACAATCAGGGGATGATTTACCAGCAAAGGTGGGACTTTGGTTCTAGGGCTCATAAGAACATAACTCAAGGCCACAGGTCTAGTGAAGGTGGCTTCAGCCATTATGTTAACAAAAGGGGACTTCCCCAAGAGCCATCCTTGAACCAAGCAGAGATTGGCTGCCATTCCATATTGATGAAGATTAGGTACCCCCATACTACTCCTGTCCCACGAATGCTTTAGGATGAACAAAAGGATAGATGCCAATAGTCTGTAAAAATCCTTTATTAAAGTGGAGACACTAGGGTAGCCCGACTCTGGCCGAGTTTCGCCGTATCAGAACGGCTGCCTCAGGGGCTTACAGATGTTCTCTTCAATATTCAAATTAAACAATTTGTGTATATAGGATCATATAAACCATTATATGACCAACAAGAAGTTATCTTTTGTGCACATTCACAGATCAATCTCCACTTGTGTTTGTCTGAATATTGAAGAGAACATCTGTAAGCCCCTGAGGCAGCCGTTCTGATACGGCGAAACTCGGCCAGAGTCGGGCTACCCTAGTGTCTCCACTTTAATAAAGGATTTTTACAGACTATTGGCATCTATCCTTTTGTTCATCCTGACGGCTTTTATAGATCGCCTTCCTTTGTGTTTTTTGGGTCCTTCCCTTCCACGAATGCTTTAGCCAGCGCAATGGTATTCTAGCCTTCCCACCCCTCCAAATAAACTGGCTTAATAACTGGTCCACACGTGTGAGATCGCGGGATGATAGTAACAGGGGAAAGTTTTGGAAAACGTACAACCATTTAGGTAATATTACCATTTTAAACAAATTAATCCATCTGCTAAGGATAACGGCAGGTTGTGCCACACTTGTAACTTCTCCTGAGTGGTTTGAAGCAGCAAGGTAATGTTGCGGTGATAAGTTTGGTGTACATCACTGGTGAGATATATCCCCCAAATATTTGAGAGAGCCCTGCACCCACTTCAGGAAGAAGGGAACCCCCCAGTGCTCCTTAAGTGAGTCAGGGAAGGCCAGAGCTTCAGATTTATCCCAGTTGATTTGCATGCCAGAGAAAGCAGCATAATGGTGAAACAAACCAAGAAGCACCTGTGACGACCTGTGTGGGGATGTGAGAAAGAGCAACATGTCGTCCGCAAAGGCCGCATACTTAAAAATTTCCAACTTCCCCCCACCTTGAAATTGTATTCCCCTGATAGCCGGAGTGGACTGGATGGCTAGCAAGAAGGGTTCTAGGATGACTAGAAAAAGTAACGGGGACAACGGGCAGCCCTGTTGGGTCCCTCTGCCAACGGCAAAAGAGTCAGTCAGTCCCCCATTAACCAGTATACGGGCTTCAGGGGCGCTATACAAGAGTTCAACGGCTTGGTAAAAAAAACCACCAAACCCAATCAGCTTTAGCACATGGAACATATAGCCCCACTCCACTCTGTCAAAGGCTTTCTCTGCATCTAGACTTACCACCAAATATGGGTCATCTACCCGTTGACAGAGTGCCATAGCTGTGACAATCTGATGAATGTTTCGTAAGGCATATCTTCGTTTAACAAAACCTACCTGCCCTGGTTGTATTAGAGAAGGCAGGACATTCTCCAAGCGATCAGCGAGAATCTTTGCCAAGATTTTATGGTCCACATTCAACAGGGAAATGGGGCGATAGGACGTAGGCAGTAGTGGGTCTTTATCCGGTTTTGGAATGAGAGTGACATATGCCTGATTCCTCCTGGAGGAAAGGTCCCTTGGCCAATTAAGGACTGAAAAACTGTGGGAAGAAGTTTAGATATTGGGTCCACCAGACACTTGTAAAACTCCAAGCTGTACCCGTCAGGGCCTGGAGTCCTCAATTTGTGCATTTGCTGTATTACCCAGCTGACTTCTTCTTCGGAGATGGGTTCATTTAAATAACGACTATATTCCAGTGTTAAGGAAGGGAGTTGAATTAGGCCCCCAAAGGTCTCACACTTGGAGGCATCCCAACCTTCTGTACTGTACAACTGAGAGTAGTACGTATGAAAAGCCAGGCGAATAATTTCGGCATCAGTACTATCTGTTGTCAGGTATTCTTAATAGCAGGGATATGTCGATTCCCTCTTGCCGATTTGATTAGATTAGCCATCAATTTACCAGATTTTTGCCCAAATTGAAAAAGCTTATATTGATAAAAAAGTAGGCTTTTCTTGGTTCGTTGGTGGATTACAGAATTAATAGCAGTTTGCAAGGAGAGGTATTTTTCCCTATTTTCCAAGGAATGACAGCATAATAAATCCCACCTTGCTTTTTGGAGCTGAGCACTTAGAGTGAGGAGTCATTTATCTATAGATTTTTTCCGGTAAACTACATACGAGATTATGTCTCCTCGAAGTACTACTTTGGCCGTATTCCAAAAAAGAAAAGGGTCGTCTTTATGTTGGGCATTTAAAGTTTCAAATGCAGCCCAGCGTTCTTTTAAGTATTCTTGAAAGGCGATGTCCTCCGCTAAAAAATAGGGGTACTTCCAGGTATGGGTAGAATATGGTACTAGGGGATTCATCAACTCGAGCCAAATCAGGGCATGGTCAGAGATTATGATATCCTCAATCCCCACACCCACAACTTTAGAAAAATGATTAGTGCTAAGCAACAAGTAGTCCAGCCAGGAATGAGTAGCATGTGCCCTTGAAATATGTGTAAATTCCCTCTCTTGTGGGGTGTAACATTTGCCAGATGTCTGTGAGGTGCAAGGAGTTTTCTAAAAGTGATAGCCCCTTGCTAGGTATTCCCTGAGCTTTGGCCGCAGCGGATTTATCTAGAAGTGGGTCTCTAACAGTATTGAAATCCCCACCCACTATAATCAAATCATCAATATGTGGAAGAAGTAAAGCACAGAGCTCATGAAAAAAGGATGCTCGATACACATTAGGGGCATATACGTTACATAAGATAACAGGAATTTGATGATATTCCCCTGCCAGAATGATATAGCTACCATTAGGGTCCTTAATTTTCTTGGTTATCGTGAGGTCAAAAGGACCGCCAAACCAAAATGGCTATCCCAGATGATTTGGAGCTGGCCGATGCATAATGTACCGAACCCATCCATCGCTGCCTCAACTTCTCATGTTCTAAATCAGATAAATGGGTTTCCTGCAGGAAGTCGACATCTGCCTTCTTCCTATGCAATGACTGCAAAATCTTGGTCCATTTAATAGGAGAGTTAATGCCCCCTACATTCCAAGAGAAATAGTGAAAATTACCAGTACTCAGGTAGGCTCAATGACATTGAGTTGTGTAAGACAAAATATATACCCGGTCTTATGAGGGGAAACGCCTCCCAGCCAAGCACCCCCCTTGAAAACATGAAATGAGAGTAACTGGAAGGTACTGTGGGTTCCCCCCGTGGAACCAATAACTGGTCTCCAACCCCTTTCCCCTTTGCAGCCCCACCCTAAACCTTCCCCCCCCCACCCCTTCGATCCAACACCCCAAGACCCACCATCTTAGGGATAGTAGGGGGAGATCACATTGACTCAATGCTCGGCCCCCCCCCCATCCCCACCAGACAGTACACAATAAAATATAACCATTCAACTGAGAGAAATTCAAGAAGAGAAAAGGATGCCAAGGGCGGGAAAAAGTACTGATAAGGTCCGTTAGCAAACATCTCAAAGCAGATGTTTGCTAACAGAGCTCCATCCCTCACAAACTGAGGGAACCCTGGTGTTATTCCCTGGTACCCATCCGACTGGCTTGTGGTTAGATGGAGCATGCCATGATTTTTCCCCCCAGATTAGGTCAAATTGTGGGTAAGCCTCCCACGTCAAACCACTGTGAATCCTTTTCCATGAACAACTTGTGGTGTGAAATAAATTATGAACGCCACTGCAGACCAAGAACACCACTATAGTCCGTAAACATCAAACATGAAACTGGTAATTGAAACAGGGTGAAGCAGTCCAACTATCAAACAAGCTAAGGTGAGAGAACATAGTAGAAATGGCATCTTTGTGAGACTTTCCTCACTCCAAATGACGTCAAATCTTCATCGACGTATACTGTCTGTTCATATGTCTCACTCTACATAAGAAACTGGCCCCTAAACCCTAAACCACTACCAACACTTCACCTCGACCTATTAGATGGTCCTCCTATAGAGATATAAATACTTCAGTACTATAAGTTCTTTGTAGAGTCTCTCTCTCTCTCTCTCTCTCTCTCTCTCTCTCTCTCTCTCTCTCTCTCTCTCTCTCTCTCTCTCTCTCTCTCTCTCTCTCTCTCTCTCTCTCTCTTTCTCTCAAGTTTGCCATGTAATTCAAAGCAACATGGGCATTTTGATGAATCTAGGGGTTTTGTCTAGCCGAGCTGTTCTAACATTAACTTTAAGATAACTGGCTATATTCAATAGTGTGGCTGCACAGATAAATTTATCCAGCTAACTTTGCTATGATTTACACATATAAACCAGGATTTCTGAATTTTTATACTTTAGAAAATCAGGTCTTTTTCAATGCAGGCACATTGAGAAAGTGTGCTAAAATATATTTAATTTCTTGTGTGCTACATAATGTAATTCCACCAGTCATGTTAATGCAGTTTATAGACAACGCATTAATGTATGCATTAATGTGTCATATTAAACACATTTTTCAACCCATTACTTTTTTTTTCTTATTCGCAAAAAGATGGCTGATGGCACATGTACAAGAGGAAAATGTAACAGGAAAACTTGTTGTTCCATTCATTTTGTCTTCCTTTTTATTATCTTTGATTGATTTTTAGCTCCATGGTACTTAATGATACAGTAAGTGTTCTACCAGATCCCATGAGCCTGCCTTCTCAAAGGTGAATAATTGACCTAATTTTATTATTTAAAAGTGTAAAAAAAAGGTTCTGCATATAAATGCATTGTTTACTTCAGAGTTTCCTTTACAAGTGAAGTATTATATATTACTGTTACTCATTACTGACAGATAATTTTTCAATGATTTTTTTTCTTTGTGTCTAAAATGTATTTCACGCTCTTCCACAGAGGCTTATAAGAATTTTAATGATTAGATCTTAAACACACATTAATCAGGTTCATTTGCACTAATTCCACTTGCTATAGTGCAGGCGAAAACAAAATTTGATTGTTGAGAAAATGCTTCCCTAATGACTGTTAAATGAACCACAACAAATCTGAGCAAAACGGATTCCACCCTTTGGGTGTACTGAGCTTGAGTATGGACTTTGGAATTTGATATTTCTCTAAGGTAAGCAAATACTTTCCAAGAAACGTTGTGTACTTACATATCATGTCAAAGCCCTACCCTAATGAGAAAGTTAAGAGAACATAAGTTGAAGGCCAGAAATGAATACATGTGTCCTTATGGGTGAGTCTGAATTTACGTAGATATGGGCTCCAACTGAGCTGTGTGAGTCCTATAGATATGGTCTGTTGCTAGCTGTCTATATTTTGGGGCACGGGTGGGAGCTGAGTTGACTTATTATATATTTACTGTTTGTATTCTGTCTTTGTTATAATTGTATGTGTTTATTTATTTATTTGTTTGTTTGTTTATTTATGTAAAGGACCGTCTAACCTGCCTATCCACAGTTTTATACTGGTAACAACAAAACATACATTTAGACAGTAATTTTCAAATCTGTCCACGGGCACACATTTGCTCATGTGTGTCGGCCCACATCTAGGGGCATGGACATTTTATATCTTGCATACGTATATATACCCATGTTAGAAAAAAGCCTGGCTGCGCACACATGTGCACCTAATTTTAAGTGGGTGCACAGATCCCGCTTCTACCACGTAAATCGGGGGATTTTGAAAGAGGCGCATGCCCACGCCATTTCCAGTTTACCAGTTTATCCACCAGTTCACCTAGTTAAAGCTAAGTCCTCCAAACCCCTCTTGTTTGATAGCCTACATTCTCTCCCGGTTACTCCTTTAATCCCCTCATAAATGGTTTGATTCTTTCATTTTATAACGTACACATCATTCATAGCAGAAGTGAAGTTATACGGCAGGGGACCTTTGCATACACCAGAGCACATAAGTATTTACATGCACATCTCTTGGCCAGGCCCCAATAACGTCTCTTTTTAGAAACTTTTGAGATGTGCATGCAGCTGCATTTACGTGTGTATATAGGCACGTAAATATTATGGTCGGTGCGTGTCAGCCCGACTTGTTCGTGTATCCCCTAATTGATGTGTGTGCCAGGCTTTAAAAATTCACCTTAAATAGTATAAATAGAAATTAAGCAAACAGATATAAACAGATCAATATTTATAAAATATATAAGAAAAATATGACATTCTCCCTGATTTTACAGGCTAGGGATAATCTACTTACTTAATGTAGTCTTGAAGGGCATTTTGTAATTGAGGGGGAGCTAAAATGTACAGCAGACACTTAAAGCTCAGTTTTTCCACTATTTGTATGGTTAGTCATCCAAGGCAATTATTTTACCGTGGGACCTCATCACTAATTTGGATGCTGCCCGTTCTTACCCTGTGACAATGATTCAGAACACCACCCCATTTCCTCTATTGCAGAAGTAAGGCAGGAGGCTGTTGGCCTTAGTGGAAGGAATTGTGGTGGTCAGCTTGTGAAAATATATTCCCCTTTTCACCCTTTTGCTACTGCTTCTCATATGAGTAGCAGAAGCAGTCCCAGACTAGTACTGGCACCATCGCCTGATAACAAAGCAAGAGGATGGTGTTTCTGTAGGTGATGCTGCATATCAGTATTTGTCAGATGTTGATATTCCCTTGGCTGATGACCTTACAAGCAGTGAATACACTGAACCAAACAGGGGGCCCTTCCTTACTTTAAAGTGCCTCCAGACCAGGGATGTCTTGTGTGATTTCCTCTCTGCATCCTTGCAGGCTGCTGTTGCTGCTAGCACTGGAGTTTAGTTTGAGGTTTCACTGTGAAGTTAAGGCTAGTGGCATCATTCACACTCTCTGCCTACACTGCTGTTCTTCCTGGAGGTCAGTTTCAACACTGTCAGGAACATCTATCTCCCCCATCTCCTCACTTAAGGCTAAGAACCTATTGACAAGAGTGCCCAAATTCTCCTCAGATACTAGCTCTTTGATATCTTCTAATTCAGGGAATCCCAGACATGATTCTTCCTCAGAATCAATTTTTGAAAATACTGCCTCCATTATCTCAGAAGTTGTAATCATCAAAGAGTGTATTACTGATTTTGAGTTTTGATTTATGCTGCCTCTGTTCATGGCCCTTCCCTACTAATACCAACCTTAGATGGCTGCCCCACCTTTTACCCCTACTCCAGAATAAGAGGCAAAGGAACAGGTTGCAGTGGCACATGCTTTCCCAATTTCTTATGGCTTGTGCTGGATTCCATGCCTGGCTTTCTGCAGCTAAAAAAATATTTTTTAAGTTTAGTGGCAAGACTCCCTATGTCACTGCTACAAGTACTACTTGTACTTTTGACAGGCTAGGCTGGCTCCACATGTTGCACTGGAGGTGGACCCTTGGCTTGGTGCGGGATTGGTATGGCCCTCCGGTCAGACCCGGAAAGCACCTGCCACCAGGAAGAGGAGCACAGGAGGAGACAGAGGCTAGCTGGAGCTTCATCAATAGCAACCTGGGGATTCCCTCAGGTTGAGCCCTTGGTTACCCAGGCCGCCTGGTCTTAGGTGAGCCTCGCAAGGTCTCCTAGAGTGAAAGTTCAGAGGAGTGCCCACCACGAACAAGGGTACACGGTCAATGTCCAAGGAGGGAATTCCAGAACGGTCAGCCAAAGCAGGGGTCAGTATCTGTAGTCAATCCATGAGTAGTCAGGTCAGGCAGAGGTCAAATTCCAGGCAGCGATCAGACATGGTTAGACAGGTGGAGGTCAGGTCTTGAGAGGTCAGTGTGGTCAGGCAGGCGGAGGTCAGGACTGGAGAGGTCAGCGTGGTCAGGCAGGCGGAGATCAGGTTTGGAGAGATCAACATGGTCAGTCAGGTGGATGTCAATGAAGTGAAATAGGAAATACAGGAACTAACAGTCACCTGAAGGAAAAATGACGCTGGAACCTTGTTACAAAGGCAAGCTCTGATTGTCAGAGCTTGCCTTAAGTAGCCCAGGTGACCTGATTTCATCAGGAGGGGCCCGTGGTCTTCGGGTACTGTGGCCTCTAAATTAGAGAGGGGAGCACGCGAGCATGCACGCCTGGAGAGCACCAGGGAGGAGAAGGGATCGACGGCGTCATCCCTGCCACAGGGAAAGTCCGCGGGAGGGTCGAAGGCAGCAGCGGCACCACTGCGCCACAAAGACGAGCACCGCAGGCCAGGCCGGCAAGGGAGGAGCAGCGCCGATGGTGCTCCCCTCCCATCGCGGGAGTCAAAAGTGAGGGAGGCCAGGGCGTGGGCCCGGCGCATCCGAAACACGCAACACCACAGCAATAACCAGTTCTCTGCCCTAGCTATTTATCTGCTCATTGCCATTCCTGTCTCTTCCCTTTTCTTGCAGTAGAATGATGGAATTGTAAATGGCTACTGAGGGGTTATAATATCACAATATACTTTATTGATATTGTTCCTCCATTCACCAGTACCAGTTTAATACCAAATGAGTATCTGTCTATTATATACACTCAATCAAGTTTATAGATGAGTTCATTTCAAGTGCTTTGCAAGCACAATGCCAACTTGTCAAGCCTAGTTAGCAGCTTGCTAGTGGTACAAACTCAGTTTCTATTTTTCTAGGACTAATCCTCACATTGTGTGCAAAATTGTTTCTGTCACACGCATACAAACACATATATACAGTGTATAAGTATGCATTGCTGATTGACTTCTTTTTCACACACACACACACAAAACTATTAGAAAGAGAATAAACTAGGAAGCTGGCAAGGCTTCACTTATCTTCATTTCAATCTGTCTGCAGATAACCAGTGTAGTGCACTGTGCAGAGTCAGACAGATACACATAATAAATCAGTGTTCACTGACACAGCTTCATTATCTCCAGTCTACTGTCCTGCCCCAGTGAGCAGACAGAAGCAATGCTTTTGTCTCTCTGTTACAGTAAGTGAGAGTACTGTGAATGAAGCAGAGAATATCAGAAAAGCCCTTTGCCAATGCCAACATTCTTTTCTCTCCTTTTTAAAATCTTTTCTTTCTCTCTAAGCTTTCTATACAAAATCCAACAGAGAAAATTGAGTTTCTCTGTACATGCTCATATCTTTCAGTAAGAGCACATTGGTGTTACTTGATGCAGATGTCAGCTATAGGCTAGTTAAAAATATGCTTCACCTTGATTGGTTATCTGTCCTGCCTACTTGTCTGCTTCTCTCACCTCAGCTCTAGCCCAGCTGCTTTCTCACACAGATATAGTTTCTAGCCTCCCTGAAGTTTCTCACTGCAGAACTTTTCAATGTGCCCTATGGAAATCATAAATGAATGAAACAAACATTTTAATTTAAATTTCTGAGTGCCCTCTATTTGTTTTGTGGGTCTGCAAATGAAATGAAAATGATCTCATTTGATTTGTTGCATTTTACCCATTTCTTTCAAATAAATGCATATCAAAAATTAGCATACTTTACATTTTGGGAGAAATTTTCAAGGTCATTTTCATGCAAAAAACACTGGCTTATATACATAAATAGTTTGTTATAAAATTGCTAAATTATAATCCAATAGAAAGTGTCTGTTAGCAAATGTGAATTTTCCTTCCACACTTTTTGTCAATTAAGTCACCAGCACTGTTGGGACAAGCTTTATCCATATATGACTCTTATCAAATAATGCAACACACGAGCAGAAACTGCACTCAATAATCAAAGTACATATGGCACACGTGCAGAAAAATTAATGCTGGTCCACAAATTCTTTATCATAATACTTTTAATGATTTTATGGCGGCAACTCCGCTGTGTTATAAATACTTGTTTTGAGGGGGGTCCCCGACACGGATCCATGTTTCGCTGACAGGCTACGTCGGGAGGGACAGCACTTTCAAAACATTATTCTGTAAAAACAAATAGAAGGTAAAATTTAAAGGGACCAGACTAATGTAGGGCAAGCTGATATATCAATACATATCATTTCGGTAGATACAGTTTACAAACAGAACTTTACCACAATCATCTTTTTTCTTATCAAATAATGACCATCATAACACTCTGCAGATGCTTTCAAATATCCAGTTATTTCACTGGATATGTGTATTGCTTATAAAAGGTGTATTGCTTATAAAAGGTGAAAGAAACTATTACTAGAATCCAAAGAATAGATGCCATTTGCTTTCGGCATCTTTTGCTGAGGTTGTGCATATGGAGGCAAATTTTATAAATCTGCGCACACGCGAACAAGAGTACGCGGGAACTTTCCTTCCACCACCACCCCCCCCCCCCCCCCCCCGCACCTTCCCTTCCCTTCCCCTACCTAACCAACCCCCCTGGCCCTATCTAAACCCCCCCCTACCTTTGTCGGCAAAGTTACACCTGCTGGAAGCAGGCGTAACTTTGCGGGCGCTGGCCGGCTGCCCCGCTCCATGTTCCGGTCCCGGGGGCTGGTCCGGAGGCCGCGGCCATGCCCCGGAATGCCCCCGGGACGAAACCACGCCCGCGGTGCCGCCCCCGAAACGTTGCGTCACTCACAAATCGCCCCCGAAATGCCGCGTCACTCCCGGCACGCCCCCGACACGCCCCTCCATGCAAGCCCCGGGACTTACACGCGTCCTGGGGCTTGCGCGCGCCATCGAGCCTATGCAAAATAGGCTCGGCGCGCGCAGGGAGGGGGTTGGGGTAGGTTTTCGGGGGGTACGCGCGTATCCTACGAGCGTACCCCTTTGAAAATCTACCCCATTATGTGGAGAGTTTTTGTTATTTTTGATTTGGGGGTTTTTTATCTGTCTATAGATAATCTGTGGTATGCTGTGTTTTTTATTTTTATAAATGTCATGTGATGTAAGATCTACAAGCAGTTTTTGGATGTCTCCTTTCTGATTCAAGAAATTATAAGAGTTTGCTCAACATTTGGATGAGAATCTTTGCGCATTAAGAAGGCTTGATGTTGTTCCTCCATATTTTGATTAGAGGGTATAGTGGATATTTTCTGTAGGATATTATATCCCTGAAGAAGCTTGGACTAGCGAAACATGTTGGGATATGTTGGACATTATTTTTTTCTGCATTATTTTTTGCTGCACCTTGTTTTTTTGTGTCTAAGTTTTTCTGTTTGTCTGTCATATTGTCTTTGGGGTGGTTATTTCTTCCAGAATAGTTTATATGATTATAATAAAATATTGTTTACACTTTTTTTGGATAAATTGTTGTATTCATCATCCCTTTTGGTTTGGTATTATTATAAATGATGTATTGTTCATATCTCCATTTACAGAAATAAAAATGGCTAAGACACATAGAGGGCTTTTGATTACTTTGATACCAATTAAACTTTGAAGGGTTATTTTTTTGTAAAATACAAAAAATAATGTGTGTACTTTCTAAGTTGCAGGCACCATTTGCTAGAAGTTTGTTTTGGTTTTGGTTTTGGTACCTTTTTAAAACACCAAAATAATTCTCAACAGATGTAGCAGTTCATGATTTTTCAAGGCTGGAAAGATTCCTTTCTCATCAGATGTGGCCTTAGAAGCTCAGATAAAAGCTCAGGGTAATTCTAATGGTGATCCTATTTCTCTAGAATGAATTTGGAATTTTGCATAGTGGAAACAAGCCTCCTGAGTTCATCTAAACAAGCTTAACTCAAGGTCAACTACTAGTAAGTATTAAGATTAAAATACAATTTGTTTTCTTCTTCCAGAATGGAAATACAAGGAAGTTCAGAGAATACTCACTGTGTTCTTCCTGTACTAGTGAAACAGAGATATTAAAGTGCCCTTCCAGAGGCAGAAAGAGAGAGATTCAACAAATTAACGGCCAAATTGTAAAGCCCTTGTGTGCACAAAAAACGGGGATTACGCACGTGGCCGGGCCTTGCGCACAACGGGTTCATCTTCAAAGGGGCCCGGTCACCCCATTATGCACCAAAGTGCCAGGCCCAGTTAAAGGGGCAGTCTGGGGGCATGAAGGGGCGGGAAGCAGGGTGAGGAGGAGGCAACTGGTACAGCAACTGGTACAGCGGCCATTTGCCGCTGTACCGGGAAAAGGTTTGGAAGGCGCGTGCAAGTTGCTACTGCTCTGTTGTAGCAGGAAGCAACAAAATAAAAAAAATAGACAGGTAGGAGAAAGGGTTTATAGGGTGGGGAGGAGAGGGGAAGGGGAAGGGAGGTTAGGGTAGTTGGGAGGAACTGGGGAAGGCCGGAATGCATCACCACGTGACATTTGCGAAATTGTAGCTCGCTTGTGTGCTCAGATTACAAAAAAACATGCACGCACCAGCGTATGCATGTTATAAAATTGGCATGTCCGTGTGCGTGCATCTGGTAGCGTGTGCACATGGACATGCGCACTTGCCTATTAAATCTACCCCAAATCGTAAAATAGTATCTACATAAATTAAAGTATTTCTATTTTAAAATATATAAATAATGAATTCTACTGGATAACCAATGGACTGACCTTTTTGTTGCGTTTAAACTGGATAGTGACTGATTTCAGTTGCTGTTTTGACATAATTTGAAAATATAACAAACTATTCCCCAGTTATCACTTAATTTTTCTTAATTTTTTATCTTTTATTGTCTTTGTGGGACCTTCACGAGTACAGCTTGTAATTAGCGCAAACTGTGTTCTCTATAAGTCCAGCTTTACTTTATTAATTTTTTCAAATTTATCAATCTCATTTCAATCTCAACTTTATTTTCTATTAAAACCTTCAACTGGATCTCAAGATCCTCCACTCATCATGAAGGTCCCCTCACAGGTAGCCTTATGGTTTACGTCTTGTTCTTCATTTATCAAAGAGAGCAAAAACCCAATCTTAGCTTTAATGTTCCATTTAATCACTGCCCTGACATGGATCCATGTTTTGATATCGCATCTGCATCAAGGGGCTTCTCTATAATCTGATACAGTCTCTCATCCTTCGATATAATCGCTCCGCTCCCCAAAAAGACCAGCTATATTTCCACACATGCTTCAAAAGAACTTTAACAAGTCATGGCATCCACCACCATCTTTTATACCCATCGGAGGAAATGACATCACTTTCAAATTAGGGAATAACAGTTAATTACTTCATTCAATCCCTGAAGTTGCACTGATTTCAAATCAAAGATCCAAAATTGCTCACGACAATTAAGCAGTGATTGAATATCACCTCCTCTTTCTGAAACGTATATTGACTCCAAAATCGTCCACTTAAAATCTTTAAATTGATGACTCTTCTCCATACAGTGCGCTACAACCGGAGCTGACAACTTGGATGTCTTAATACAACTCTTATGCTACAGCAACCGCGTCCGGATTTCTCTCTTAGTCCGGCCCACATAAATCAAATTACATGGGCATTGCAAAACATAAATAACACCTTTAGAATTGCATTTTGTAGACTTATTCAGAAAAACTTTACGTTTCGAACCCGAGTGCTGCCACTCTGACTGGACCAATGCTAACCCGTACATCTCACATGCGCCACAGGGAGAATTCCCTTTAAACTACTCTTTGAGACACTCTTGAGATTTTGATTTTAAACATGCTTATCATGAAGATTTCGATTTCTGGCAAAAGCAAAACGTGGAGGCATACCCAGTGTTTCATGTAAAGACAGCATAGTACAATATCTTTGTAAAATCCCAATTATCTCTTTAACTTGGTTGCTGTAATATAACACACACGTGAATCCCTCATTACCCGGTTCAGTGTGAACCATGGTTCACACCCGAGTTAAAAACCAAGAAGCGCGAACTTAGAAAAACAGAACAGATCTGGCGCAAAAATCCTTCGCCGACAAACCTACAAATCTTTAAATCTCTCATGCACCAATACAGAATTGCCATCTTGCAAACCAAAAGAAACTTTTACTCTCAGAAAATTCACCATTTTACCTTTGACCCCCAAAGCCCTTTTCTCCTTGGTATCATCACTTACCAAAGCTCCGACTTCAGAAATTCCAGATGACAAAGCATCAAACAAAGCCACCGAGCTGGCCACTTATTTCAAGAACAAAATACCCAACTTGCTGGCCTCCCACTTAGCTATCAACTCCTCTACCCAACCACATCTGGGCTCCACCTCTCAGCCTCTCACCCCCAAACACAACCAACCACCTGCTGTCCCATCCACACAGGCACACACACTAGAGGTTTTCGAATCCTCATCAGCCTTGGAAATCAAAATTATACTAAAAAAAACTAAAGCCCTCTGCTCACCCTCTTGACGCAATCCCAGTAAACCTGTTGATAGCTTCGGCCAAAAACTTTGCTAAACCTTTCACCCAGATCATCAATGCCTCCTTATCCCAAGGTCACGTCCCGGACCCTCTTAAACTTGCCATCTTGAAACCTTTACTAAAAAAGCCCAACCTCTCCACAGATAACCCTGCGAATTTTCGGCCCATTGCAAATCTCCCCATCATTGCAAAGATACTCGAAAGAATAGTCAATAAACAGCTCTCCAAATTCTTAGAAAACAACAACATCCTCTACCCAGCTCAACTTGGTTTCCGCAAATCTCGAAGCACTGAATCTCTCCTATTATCACTGTCAGACAAGATTCTCATGAACCTTGGAAACAAACAGCCCTGCCTGCTCATCCTTCTGGATTTAACCGCTGCATTCGACACAGTTAATCACGATTGACTCATAGACAGACTAACTGAAATCGGCATCAAAAACACTGCCTTAAATTGGTTTAAATCCTTCCTCCAGAACAGATATTACAGAGTCAAGATCAACAGTAAAGAATCTTCTCCTTTTAGCTCCACCCTCGGAGTTCCTCAAGGATCGTCGTTATCACCAACTCTATTTAACATCTATCTACTCCCGCTCTGTAAACTCCTCTCTGAGCTCAAGTTACAACACTACGTGTATGCAGACGACGTCCAAATCCTCCTACCTATAACCGATTCTCTGGACAGCACTATACACCGTTGGAATACCTACCTCTGCGCCATTAAAAACCTCCTTTCAAATCTCAACCTGATTCTCAACAGCAACAAAACCGAATTCCTTCTAATCACTCAAGATGGAAATCTTTCACCAAACAACTCTCTCTCTACTTTGCTTCCTCCCATCTCTCCCAAAGTTAGAAACCTAGGGGTAGTCATGGACAATCAATTCAGCTACACAGGCTTCATAAATAACACAATAAAGGAATGCTACTTCAAACTTCAAGTTTTAAAAAGACTAAGACCTCTTCTTCATTTTCAAGACTTCAGAACAGTCCTACAAGCGATTATATTTTCAAAACTCGACTATTGCAATTCTCTTCTCCATGGCCTCCCCGACATCTCCATCAAACCTCTCCAGTTGCTGCAGAATGCAACTGCAAGGATTCTTACAAAGTCAAACAAAAGGGACCACATAACACCAATCCTTAAAAAACTTCATTGGCTCCCAGTCAAATTCAGAATCCTCTACAAGCTTCTATCAATTACTCACAAAGCCATTCTCAACATTGCCCCACTGGACCTCTCAACCCCCTGCAAATCCATACTTCAACCCGTCCTCTTAGATTAGCGCAAAGAGACACTCTCAGAGCGCCTACAATCAAAACCTCCCTAGGCAGAAGAGCGCTTTCGGCCGCAGGCCCCAAACAGTGGAATTTGCTTCCTCCCGAACTTAGACAAGAAAAATGCCCTACGACTTTCAAGAAGAGACTTAAGACGCTACTGTTCAGACAAGCCTTCTCATAACTGTCAAGGCCAACTCCATCACGGACGCACCTCCCAAGCGGAGAATCCTAAGCTCACCCTTTTACTCTGCCTAAGATATCCAGCACCAATTTTTGTCTCATTAAAGCAATGTTAACCCACATTCCTTCCATCCCCCACCTCTTCACCCCTTCCCTTAGATTTCTCCTTTTTTCCCTTTGATTTCTCCTTTTCACCCCATCTAGACAATTCATTTAGCTCTTAACAGTTCGATTTGTTATATTTCCCTTTACTTATGTTGTATCCAAGTTTCTCCCCCTGTTCTATGTAAGACAATTTTGTCACTGTTTGTTCAAGGTTGATATGTAAACCGGAGTGATAATTAACTCTGTTTTTTGAACTTCGGTATAGAAAAAGTTATAAATATATAAATAAATATCTCAAAAGAAGGGCTCTGTTAGCAAATAATGCTCTCTTGTAAGCTTTTATTTTATAATTTGAAACATGATTTTCATTGTATAAATTTTAAAATTTATCATGTAAATTTTCAAAAGGAGTAACACATGTAAATGTAACATACTATCATAGCAATTTTAAAAGCCATTGAACCACACTAAGTATATTTACGTGGGTAAAATCTATTGACTTTTTCTTTCATCATTACTATGTTAATATATCCTATGGACAATTCAATGTCATATATTGCAGAAATTTTCAAAAGCTCATTTAAATGGTAAATTGCATTTATACATGTAAAACCCAGTTTATTGGACCAGATTTTAGTACCTACTCGCGGGTACCTACGCCCGATTTTATAAAATGCGTGCACATTTGTGCACCTTGTGCACGCCAAGCCCTAGGGGAGCCCGATGACTTTCCCTGGTCCCCCCCCCCCCCCCCCCCCACTTTCCCCTCCCTTCCCCTACCTAACCCGCCCCGCAGCCCTACCTAACCCCCCTCCCCCCTCGACCTTTATTTTTCAAGTTGCGCCTGCCTCTGGCCAGGCATAGGTTGCGCACGCCGGCCAAGTGCTGGCGCGCGTTCCCCCGGCCTAGAGGCTCTACGGAGGCCTCTGACCATGCCCCAGCCCCGCACCACCCCCGCCCCTTTTTTCAAGCCCCGGGACATGTGCACGTCACCAAGTCTATGCAAAATAGGCTCGGCGCGTGTAACCCCATGTAGGGCTTTTAAAATCTGCCCCTAAATGTGTAACTCCTTTTGAAAATAAGTTCCTAAGCTTTATTTTGACTTTGGGTAAGTACAACTGCTTTTGAAAATCAGGTCCTAAGCTTTATTTTCACTTTGGGTAAGTCAAAACTTAAATTTTGATTTTTCAAATTTTCTAGAAATAGGGCCTGATTTTCAAAAGTATTTACATGTATACAATGGGGATTTACATGTGTAAATGCACTTTACCTATGTAAATGGACTTCTGAAAATTTCTGCATTATATGCCATTGAATTGTCCATAAGATTTGCTCATGTAAGTTCTCTTTGCACACATAAATGGATTTTGAAAATTGCTATGACAGAATGCTACATTTATGTGTGTAACTCCTTTGAAAATTAATTTACAATACTTTTACCCTGTGTTTCCAGAAGCACATTTTTGTACTTGGAGAAATAGTCATTCATACCCCATAGTCAACCTCTAATACCCAGAAGAAAGAAACAAAATATAGCATTCCAGAAGTCCTGTCTCGATCTCAAGAATATGTTACTACATGTTTTAGGGTACAACTGACATCTTTGTCTGTGGCATGAAGAAATGAAGCTATCAAAGATTTCTTTCAGACCGATATTCAAAACTACTTAGCTGATTAAGTAGCTAAGTGGCTGCTGCTTAATATTTGCTATGTTCAGCAGTCACCACTGAGCCAGATAAATCACTTACCTGGGTAAGTAGATATCCAGATAAATAAAGGGTGGGCATGGGTGTAATGGGGTGGCACTACTTAGCCAGATAAGTGCAGATATTTTGACTTATCTAGTTAAGTTAACCAGATAAGTTAGACCTGCCATAGAACAGGTCTAATTTAGCCAGATATAACTTATATGGAGGCTGGGTCCCAATACCTGGGCCTCAGCCAGGATCAGAGTCCAGGCCAAATGCTGCAGTCTAGCTGGGTCCCAATGATAGGGTCTGGTCCAGAGGCCAGGTCCTGAGGCCTGGGTCTTGGCCTAGGTCAGGGCCCTGGACCAGGTCCAATGTCATACCACAGCCAGGAGGCCAGGTCCTGATCCCAAGACCTTGCCCCAATAGGGCCCAGAGGCTGACATCAGAACCTGTCCTCCGGGCTGGGCCATGGTGTCAGGCCTAGGCCCAGGTTCTGGCCTAAGCCAATGTCCAAGTGTCAGGGACACAGCCTCTAAGCTGGAGCACGGTGTCAGGTCTGGCCCCCTGCCCTGGCCTAGGCCCAGGCAATGGGCCTGAGTCCAGGTCATGGCCCTGGGTCAGGACACAGCCTCCAGATTGGGCTGTGGCTTTGGGCCTGGGCCCTGGACTCTGGACCCGGCCTTTGGGCCTAGCTACAAGGCCTGGAGTCTGGGCCTGGGTCCTGATCCTAGACTGAAGTCCAGGCCTCAGGACCCAACCTCTAGGCCAGGCCCCAGCATTGTACCTGGTCCCAGGCTCCAGCCAAGGCCAAGGTGAACTGCTGCATCCTCAACCTACGAAAGAGCCCAGAGGATCCTGGCCCTGGAATTTTTCTGGATGGGAGGGATGGGTGGTGGAAACAGGAGGCCTTGAGAAGCCCCTTTTTCTTTTTTTTTGGTTCATTCTTGGGGTTGTTTTTTATTTAATGTTTGATTTGTTTTCTTCACATGAATGAAACAAATCGAACATTCCATGAATCAAAATTTGTGGGGAAAAAAACCTCCCAAAAACAAACTAAAAAATGAAAGCAAATTTCTTATCCCTGCAGATCACTATTGAATATTCCATACAAGTTAGCCGGATAAGTTTCATCCGGCTAACTTACCTTGCCATTTTCCTATCCATATCTACCTCTTTGAGTCTATCCCATGCTCTCAGAGGCATGATTTAGAGCCAAGCATCAGAGAGGGAAAGAGGGTATTATAGCTTATTTTGTGAGGAAGTCTGTTTCAACAAATCTGAACAAATTCAAATACACTTAAACTTGTGTTGCAAATTATGGAATGGCCAAATTATTTAGAACTGCAAGTAGCATCTACTCAAAATAAAACATTTAATTGCCAATGACTATCAAGAATATATGTACAAAGAACATAAGGGTTGTATAAGAAAAAAAAAAAAGCTTTTAAATTCAAAATCTAATACTTTAGCCCAAAGTTACTACATTCTGTAACTTAAAGTTCCATCTGCCTGGTCTTCAGTATAAAAAATAAAAGTTTCCTTTGAACCATGCCAGCTGCCTATTGCCACACCCAGTCACTCAAGAATCTTTAAATCCATCTCCATGAAGTATCACCAGCTGATAGGTTAAAAAATATATATTTGTACAGCATTTATTTCTCCAAACTCACAAGGCAGCCTGACAGCACATCATAGCTTTTACTAATTTCCTATGTCCCAAAGCAAAGCCTTTCCAAACTGAAATTGTATCATTTTAAAACGATGAACACAACCTGTTAGTCAAACTGAAAATCAGACAAGACTTTCTAGGGTACGTCAGCATCCAACCTGACAGATTAAATTAATCTCTGAGACTCAGTTAAAACTGGTCATAGTCATGTAAATGGTTATTAATATTGGCTTCTTCGTATACTGTAGTAAACCAACATGCTACTGATTACCAGTTTGACAAGTGGTCCTGTGTTTAACAACAACGGTAAGTGAAAACTAAATTCAAAACAGTTTTATGTATTTTGGCATGGTTTGCAGTCTTTGCTCATAAAAATGCAGACAGCTTCTTTGGAAATGAGTACTTCTGCAATATTTCCAAACAGACGTACAAATAAAGCATTTTAACATCCTGGGGAATTGGCCACTTTTAGGGAGAAGCTAACCAGGATCTTTTCATGGGGGTAATTTTCAAAATCATTTACCTGCATAAAAGACAGGTGTAAGTGCTTGTAAATGGCTTGTTATAGAATCGCCAGGGTTCTGCACATAAAAGTATATGTGTAAACCAATTTTGTGCATATTTTTATGCACACAAAAGAGAGTTGTTCCAGGGGATAGAATTGGATTTATGCACACATGGGAACATTTGTAGAGCCCAGCACATGCAAATACCGTAAGATACGCGCATGGCCGGGCTGAGCGCATTTTCAAAATGGCCCTGGCCATGCGCATATCTCTCAGTACACACGGAAGGTTGTTGAAAATGGGCAAATTGGGCGGGCCTTGGGTGGGATATGGGCGGGGCAGGGGTGGTGTGGTGTAGGGGGCCGTCCAGGACAGCGACATTTTGCACTGTCCCAGTGAAGCGCTCACCAGCAGCCAGCAACTTACTTCTGCTCAAAGGAGCAGGTAAGTTTTCAAACAAAAAAAGGTAGGGTCAGTTAGGGGTCAGGGTGAATAGGGGAAAAGGGAGGAAGGTGAGTTAGAGGGATATCCTTAATTGGAGCGGACTGGGAGAGAACTGGGCAAAGGCCCAATCGCCTCACCATACGTGAGTTAAAATATCCCTCCTCCCCCCCGCGCGCACAAGTAGACACTCGTGCGCACATGCATGCGCTGATACAAAATCGGGTGCATATGTGCACTCGGGTATAGGAAAATTGGTTCTTGCCTGCTAATTTTTGCTCCTGTAGTACCACGGATCAGTCTAGACTGCTGGGTTTTGCCTCCCTTCCAGCAGATGGAGACAGAGAAAAACTTTGAGAGCAACCCCTCTTAACCTGGTGTGCCACCTGCAGCTCCTCAGTATAAACAGTACCCAAGCATATATGAAACATTATGGAAAAGGCATGTCAAGAAAAGGACAAAGAAGAATTAAGTAATTCCAACTATATACAAGTGAGTTTTCTGCACAGGATAAGGATACACCTATGCCCTCCTTCCACGGATAAAAATAACCAGACAACAAAAGGAATACTACAGGAACAGTGCGAGCGGTCTCTCCAAAAACAATAGACCCCAAATGGGCGGGTGTCAGGACTGATCCGTGGTACTACAGGAACGAAAATTAACAGATAAGAACCAATTTTCCTTTCCCTGTACGTACCTGGATTAGTCCAGACTGCTGGGATGTACCCAAGCTGCCCTATATTGGGGTGGGACTTGGAGAGTCCAGCTCGGATGACACTGCTTCCGAAACTGACGACATCTGAAGCCTGGACATCCAAACGGTAATGTCTGGAAAACGTATGCAGAGATTTCCAGGTTACTGCCCTGCAGATTTCTTGCAGCAAAACCAACTGGTTTTCCACCCAGGAAGCTGCCTGTGACCGAGTGGAATGTGCCTTCATACCTTCCGGAATAGGACGACCACGGCAAATATAAGCGGAAGCAATGGCATCTTTCAACCAGCAGGCTATAGACATTTTAGATGCTTTTTGGCCCTTCTTAGGGCCGCTCCACAGCACAAAAAGATGATCTGAGAGATGAAAAGAGTTAGTAACTTCTAGGTAACACAAGAGGACCCTTCTGATGTCCAAGTGCCTTAATTTCCGCACGTGAGTCAGCTCCGTTTCAGCATTGGGAAAGGCTGGTAATTCCACAGACTGACTCAAGTGGAAAGCCGGAACCACTTTTGTAAGAAAGGAAGGAACCGTTCTGATAGAGACTCCAGAATCCTAAATCAGCAAAAACGGCTCCTGGGAAGAGAGAGTTTGCAACTCTGACACTCTCCTAGCGGAACAAATTGCCACCAAAAACACTGTTTTCAGAGCCAAGTCCATTAAAGAGGCCTTTTTTTTTTTGCTTTCAGGAGAACCCTCGAAAAACTTCAGAATCGCAGGTTTTGTACCTCTATCGGCTGGAGACAGAGAAATACAGGTGCATGTTATTAAATCGGCACATCCATGTGCATGTTCCAGGAACTGCACACACATGGATGCCTGCGTGGGCTTTTAAAAAGTTACCCCATAGTTTCTATTTTAAAAATTTGCACACAAATTAACCCACACAAGTTAAATCCTGTGAAGAGCAGACGTAACCTTGTGCAGGTGAGTGTGTATGTTTTATTTCTAAATTTTCAAAGCAATCATGCACATTTGCTTTGAAAACTGGTGTAACTTATGCGCACAGCTGCCACATAGTGTTACCACGATGTTAAAAAATTACCCCTCCCCATGTCCATTTCAGCATGTTTGTGGGTCAAAAAATAGTAGGCTCTCTATGTCTCTGTCAATTCAAAATTGACTTATGGCAACTATTTACATTTTATCACAGCCCAAATATATAAGTGGCAGCTCTTGAAAACCTGCGGATACTGTATCAATGGGAATCCATGTGGTAATTAAGTCATTGCAGGTTTTACACAGCCTACTTGGTGATCTCTTGCAATCAGGAATAATTGTCTAATGGTCAGCAGTGCAAAACATGGTCAGAAGTGCAAAACATGTCCTAACCAATTAGTTGGCATGGAACTTCAACATCAGCTTAAACATATCCTGTAGGACTTTCACTCTTACTCTGTATTACTCGGTTAGAAAAGTTCACTCCATTTCATTTTACCATAGGTTAGCTAGTTGAGATATGTCCTTAATTCTCCTTTTCTTTGCCTTCTAGTACATGTGCACTATGGATTTCAGCCCACTCTGGTGAATTCCATTGACACCTTGGCAGAATCATCTATCACAGAGAATCAATATCCATCCAAACCATCCATACTCCACAGAAGTCGAAGTATGAAATAGTGACATATCAAAGGTAGAATTGGCTGATCTGGACATCCATTGTATGGGGAGGATGGGGAAAGGCTGCTGACTGCGAGATAAAGATTCAGCGGAGCCACAAAGCATCTGATGATGCTTATCGGCTGGTGCCATAGCTGAAGATCCTATCTGATGGGGCTATGTCCTTCTGCTGTTGCTATGGCTAGAGATTTTCCTGACTTACCAATATGACATGGAAATAGTTTGCTCTCCAGATGATTGCTGGGTCAATACCCTGCAGTCAAAACAGAAGAGAAGGGTGAGGAATTCCTGAGTGTAATAAGAGAAAAAATAGAGGTTAGAATTAAATTTAAAGAATGTACCTGCAAAAGGTAGTGTACCACATGTTTGTAAAGGAGACCTTTTTTTTGGAAAATTCTTTCTGCTATGAGGAACTTATAATAGGTTGAACTCATTTTGTACTGATGAGTATTTAATTTATTCATTCTTAAAGCGATTACAAAAGGGTAAATCAAAACAACAGAGGACATTTTTCTTTTGATTAATTTAAAATGAAATAAATGGACAGTGGCCACAAAAATAATTAAAATTTTAACTTGTATTTGCTTATGAATCCAATTCAAGTCTGTTGTGCAAGCAAAATTGCAGGAGTATTTTTCTGTATAAGAAAAGTCACTGAAGCTAGACAGAATGGAACTGGGATGGGAAAGGACAAAGAAGGAGCAGAACCAATCAAGGTCAAGCATTTTGCATTCTAAGCCGTGCTGGCATCTGCATAAATTCATGAGTTCCTCTTTTTTTTTTATCTTAAACTGAAGGCACCATGCAACTTTGAGCAATCACTAGTTTGTTTCCACATTTCTCTACTGGATTTCAAAGAGGTTGTGCTTCTAAAACTTTTTCTCAGAGCCAAGACAAGGTTGAAAGAAAGATTTAGGAAGTAAGGAAAGAGAAATTTAAAATAAGGTAGGCTGTGCAGTTTCATGTTGTCACGCAGTATCAACCTGCTATTTTCTGTCTGTTAACTGTTACAGAGTTACTGTATCATTGAACAGGCAAGAGTAAGATTGGGGCGGATTTTAAAAGCCCTGCGCCGGCGCACCTATTTTGCATAGGCCGCCAGCGCGCGTAAAGCCCCGGGACGCGTGTAAGTCCCGGGGCTTTCTAAAAGGGGCATGTCGGGGGCGTGTCGGGGGCGTGCCCGGAGCCACGTGACGTTTTGGGGGCGGCGACGCGGGTGACGCGGCGTTTCAGCCCAGGGGTGTTCCGGGGGCGTGGCCGCGGCCTCTGGACCAACCACCGGGACCGGAACATGGAGCGGGGCTGCCGGCCGGCGCGCGCAATGTTAGGGGGGGGGTTTAGATAGGGCCGGGGGGGTGGGTTAGGTAGGGGAAGGGAGGGGAAGGTAAGGGGAGGGTGAAGGAAAGTTCCCTCCGAGGCCGCTCTGAAATCGGAGCGGCCTCGGAGGGAACAGGCAGCGCGCGCTGGGTTCGGCGCGCGCAGGTTGCACAAATGCGCACCCCCTTGTGCGCGCCGACCCCGGATTTTATAAGATACGCGCGGCTACGCGCGTATCTTATAAAATCCAGCGTACTTTTGTTCTCGCCTGGTACGCGAACAAAAGTACGTGATCGCGCAATTTTTTAAAATCTACCCCAATGTGTTTATTTCTGTGTGAACTTGCAGTACAGAGAGGGATCTGTTTTAAAGCTAAACGCTGCAATACCTCCTACTAGTGACCACTGCAGTGACCATGTAGAACAGCAGATGTTCTTTTCTTTGATTTCTGACTTTGTGTATGGAAAAAGTAGTCCATATACATTGACCATGATATGTGAAAGACTCTTTTCCACAATCTGTTTCATTTCCTCGAGGAAGTATGCATAATCATAGCAACAAGCAGATAGTGTGCAGTAAACTTTTTTAACAAAAGAAGCTGTGGAGTAGATTTTAAAAGGTTGCGCACAGGGGTACATGTGATTGCGCTACCTGGCGCGTGCACATGTACACACGATTTTATAACTTGGGCATGCAGGCGCGCACAAGTTATAAAATCCAGGATCAGGGTGCACAATTGAGCACCTTGCATGCAGCCTTCACCCGTTCCCTTCCAGGCCACTTCGAAATCGGAGCAGCCTCAGAGGGAACTTCCCTACCCCCCACCCCACCTTCCCTTCCCTTCCCCTACCTCCCCTGCCCTTTCCCCCCTACCTTTTCCATCTTCTTTTTTTTTATCTGCCAGCGCGTGATCCCTGGCCCAACAGCCATGCGGAGGCCTCTGGCCATGCCCATGCCCCTGGACCTCCCCTCCCCCTCCCCACCCCTTTTGTAAAGCCCCGGGACTTACATGCATCCCGGGGCTTTACGTGTGCCGCAGGGGCTTTTTAAACTAGGCCCGGCACGTGTAACCCTTTGCAATCCTCGCCCTGTATGTGCTATATGTCTATATTGTGTATCCATACCACACTGGCACTAGTATACTTTTTTGTTATTTTATGAAAATGATATCACTTATGGGAGAAAAAAGCAGTACAAATAACATCAACAAAGGGTAAACAAATAAGAATTAAGTTCTCCATGTGTCATATCCACTTTTGAAATAATACATACAGCTGGTACAAAAGCAGAGACACATAAGCACATGACAACTCATCCATATATACATATTCATACCAATAATCAACTGAAAAATACCAATACAATTAACATTTTAATTAACATAGAGATAGTTGATGAAAATCTTCTTTAGTCTACACTGGAGAAAATGCATAAAAACTTTTCCAATCTGAAGGCTTCTTACAGTGCTTATCCCCTTGTTTATAGATAAACCGATTCAGTACTCAGTCAGGTTAGAAGCATTTATTGCTATGCAAAATAAGGCAGAGTACCCAGAAGGAGGGACAAATGCCCTGATGGTTACTGTCAGTGCTCTTTTAGTTTTCTGTTTGCACATTAGCTGCTTATATAGAACATTTCTTTGTTTACCAGTTTCTTCTTATCGCAGCATTGTGACAGTTGGATCTGTTTCTTTTCATCTTAGCCCACAATTGCCCCATTTTTAGTATTTTTCCTGTTCCCACAGGTTATCTCCCTTCTATCTGAGTTTCAGTCCCACCTAGCGTCAGTGGTTTTGGCATCATGAGCCTCTTTTGTCTGGATGTTAGATCTCCCTGCTGGCAATGTTTCTTCATCTGATATTGATCATGTGCACCACAGCTGCAGTTCCATATTGCAGACACATTATGTCTGCTAGAGCTGTCTCTTGCTCTGCAGATAGACAAATCTTTCTGATAATATCTGGCCAATGATTCATGCATGTATAAGGCACCCAATTGTTCCAGACATTAATTTATATCACAATCCCACAGGAGGGGCTAAATCTTTGACCCAATATTTTAGAGCAACATTTTAGGTAATAAAATAACAACTTGAATACATTTTTGAAAGCTGTTGTGATAGCTTCTTTAGCCATTAAGACGATCCTAATAATTGTATTTCACCTTGAAGGGAGGTTTCAATGATGCAGTATGTTCAATGGGCAAAAGCACTTCATAGCAAAAGTAAAAAGGTTTTGCACAGAGCATGAAATTGTGTGTTACTGTTCCCATGGAACCCTTGCATTTAATGCATATATTAGTTTCAGTAACACCCATTTGAAAAGTCTTAGCAGAATCATAATAAAGCATACGCAAGATCTTCTCTTCTAGTTGTGACTCAAGTGAGATAACCCAACATTCTTTGAACAAGTGTAAGAATTCTGTCTCCCTATATGGGTCCCCATTTCTTTATTCCATTTGAACACCAATTTAGACACAATGCCAAGAGGGGGTTTTTAACAACCTTAATATATACCAAGGAGCAATCTTATTATTGCCATATCCTATAGTAGATATTAAATAAATTGTGTAAAGAAATCTCGTGAAATAGCTGAGGAAACTGCTGTTTTAGACTAACAACTTACGGGTAGATTTTTTAAAAATATGCGAACGTGTCCTTGTGTGCGCGCTACCCGATGCACATACATGGATGCGTGATTTTATAACATGGCGCGCACATGTTATAAAATCCGGGGTGACGTATGCAAACGGGGGTTGAAAATAGCAATTTACGTGCGGTGATGAGATCGGACCTCCCCCAGTTCCCTTCCACTCCACTCCAATTAAGGAGCAGACTGGGAGGGAACTTTCCTACCCCCCCCCCACCTACCCTCCCTCCCTCTTCCCATCTCCTCCCCGACACCTTTGAAGGCCCTACCTTTTTGTTTTTTTCTTGTTTTTGAACTTATACCAATTCCTGAGCTGCTGGCATGCGATCCCCCAGCGCAGTGGCAAGTGGCTGCTGTACTGGCGGCCTACAGCTCCACCCCCTCCCTGCCCCCTGGACTGATGTTCCCCACCCCAGACCGCCCATGCCCACCCCTGGGACCGTCCCTTGGAAGAGGCCTGGTCTTCTGCACGTAACAGGGGTGTTATGCGCGCAACCAGGCCTCTTTAAAATGCGTGCAGCAAGCGCAAGGCCCAGCCGTGCGCATAACCCCCATTTTCCCCCCACTCAGGGGATTAAAAATCAGGCCTTTTTTCTTGCCTGAAGATATGCATTAAAATGTAGGCTGAAAACTTCATCAATAGCTTTTAATTGTTCAAATGAAAACAAAGCCTTTTGAACAGCATTATATAATAAGTTGAAAATTCCCTTAGTCCCCAAAGAGCACTAGATAGTGAAAATTGTATTATTAAGCCCAGATATAAAAGACTGATTACCTACTAATGGGTATAGTAGCAGATATTCCACTAGACGAGAGGTCTGGCACCAGAGCAGAGGGCAGGCCCTCGAGGAATGAGTACCTGATTCCGGCAAGCAGTACTGTAGAGAGATGTTTTCTGTACTCACTGATGGTGACTGTAGTTAGTTCTTCCAAGTAGAAGGTAGAGGTTGCAGGCAGTGACACAGAGAACATGGGCCCTCGAGGAGCAAGTATCGGTTTTCTGATAGCACCTGAAAGAAACAGAGAGGCCCCCGAGGAGTGGGTACCCCGTTAGTGATCCCGAAGGGTAGTAAGAGTTCCAGTTAGAGCTGGAGTGGCAGAGTAGCTTAGGAACGGAGAGCGAATTCCATCCGTACGAATTCCGTTGCTAGTAAATGTAGTAGACAGATATACCCTGGAGTCGTGATGTCAAAACAGGGGGACGCCCCTGAGGTTCGCGCCAACGTGGAAATAAAGATGAGGGTGGCGTGCGTGTGCGCGCCCTAGAGGTACCTTGAAGGAGAATGGTGGGAGGCAGCACCAAAGCCGGTCCGGGGACGCTGGAGAGGTCGGCAAGTAGACGCCGTGGTGGCCATCTTTCCAAGGTGAGCGGGAGGAGCCGCAAGTAGAGAGAGGTAGGGGGGGCAAAGCCATCGAAGACCGACGGACGCAACACTTATAAGCAACCATGAACTTCATTTTGTCTGTAAAGTTAAGGATCCAGGCTTGCTTAATCCTCAGTCTGGGCCATCAGGAACTCATTTTCCTTTTTCAGAGCCATTAATTAGACAGAAAATTGTTCTGCAGTCATTTCTTGCGATGCCTCATGAGGTTCAATATCTTCCATTTTTATCACATGCTTTTCAAAACCTCTTTTTATCTCATTGAGAAATGACTGCAGCTTAATCAATCAATCAATTTTCCAGAACAGTGGATATAGATTTTGAGATTTGTTTCATGATATCATCTTTAAAGCCAAAAATAGACTTTTCAATCTCAGGAGCTATCTTGGATTCAGTAAACTTGAGCCTCTCTCTCCCTGCTCATGATGTTTTAGTGCATATTCTTTACTTCAGCACTCATGCAAAAATCATGGCAGTGGTAGTCAGTACAGAGCACAGAAGTTACAAAAGAAAAGAAATTTTGGAAGCTTCCAGGAGATCAGAGTAACAAAAAGGATAGGCAGTATACTACATTTATTGTAACACTAAAAACTCCTAAGCTCTCCTAGTGACTCTAAATGATTGTGTCAAATTATATCATGCCACAAGGAACAAACTGTAGACATGGCTGTGGCACTACAGGCAACCACAATGGGAAAGAGTAACCCAGTATACTAAATTCACAGGCCAATTTTAAAACAAGTGCATATGGACTCGAACGAAGATACACTGGAATTTTAAACCATGTGCACATTTATGCACATATGATTTAATATTCACATATCTTCCATAGGACTTTGCCAGTTTTAATGCACGTATGTAAGTGGAATTTAAAACATGCTCGCTCGAGGGACATTCCATTGAGTTCAACCAGTTTCCCCAGTCAATCTTGAGGTCATCCAGACCCCTCTCATTCTTCATCCTATACACCTAAGTCCTGCTGGCCCCTGGAATCCAAGGGCTCAACCTGCAGGGAACAGGGCTAGTATAGATGAAGGTCCAGCTCAGTCCTGTCAACATGGGTCTTGTAGGCTCACCTGCTAGGCTGCGTCAACAGTGCCACAGCACAAGGGCTCAAAACCGCAACAGATTGCTGAGGCCATGCACTCAGTGGACTCTCCCCCGCTCATGCCATCACTGGGCTGACAGTCCAGGTGCAACAACAAGATCTCTTGAAATTCCTGACTGGTATCCTCCAAGGTTTAGCCCAGCCAGCTCAGTAGCAGCAGGAGCTGCTTAATCAAATTTCTGGCCTTCTCCACAGCCTTGGAATTTGCATGGATGTCATGTAGGTCCCACTACTGTAACTGGCTCCAGCGCCTGCTCCTATGGCCCCTTCTACTGCTACACCTGTCCATGTCCCAGGACCCTCGCCGCATCTCCCACTGCCTCCCAGGTATGGAGGCAACCCCAAGGAATGCAGGGGGGGTTCATCAATTTATGCAAGATGCATTTTGAACTTCAGGTGGCTCGTTTTCCATCAGACTGATAGGATGGAGGCGGTCCAGAGAAGGGTGACCAAAAAGGTGGAGGGTCTTCAATGAATGACTTATGAGGAGAGATTGAAGAATCTAAACATGTACACCCTGGAGGAAACGAGGAGCAGAGGTGATATGATACAGATACTTGAAAGGTTTTAATGATCCAAAGATAATGACAAACCTTTTCCGTTGGAAAAAAATGAGCAGAACCAGAGGTCATGATTTAAAACTCTAGGGAGGAAGACTCAGAACCAAAGTCAGGAAGTATTTCTTCATGGAGAGGGTGGTGGATGCCTGGAATGCCCTTCCGGAGGAAGTGGTGAAGACCAGAACTGTGAAGGACTTCAAAGGGGCATGAGATAAACACTGTGGATCCATAAAGTCTAGAGGATGCAAAGGAAGAGAGGGTGGCTCACGGGAATGACAGTTACTACCTGGAGACAATACTCTTATTCAATAAACATACACACGGTTAATGTGACTCCAACATTGCTCTAACCTACAATGGCAAGAGGAAATGTGGAAAAAAGGATTTGTATTCACAAAATAAGTGGAGAGTAGCTTGCTTGTTACGGCGGTTACTACCTCAAACCAAATAAGCCTGATACTTCACTTTCAATGCATATCCAGCATAGCTCTCTGCTTCAATGGCAGGGGAGAAAGACTGATACTTCACGCATATCCAGCATAGCTCTCTGTTTCAATGTGTAAAACCTCAGACTGAATAAGACTAGTAGAGACCAGCTTGAGTAATCTAATCAGTGAGAAGTTGTAATAAAAGAAATGTGTGGTTTCTTTGGAGCAGCAAGATATACAAAGCAAGGGTTGTACTCTCAAACCCGCACAAAGATCTAACGTGCTTGCTCAGCAATTTAAGGATTGCCTTCAGACAATCAACAGGTGTCTGCATTTTCCCACCCATCTCATAGCCAATTAATAAATTTTAGCATGTGTACGTGCTCTGTTACTATGGGCAGAAACCTGTATAGTCATTTCCAGGAATTCAGACCAAGTTAGTTTCGTTTTCATGCAGGTATGATGTCATCTGTGCTGGCTGTGGATCCACTAGGTGTAGTTTTGTGCTGGCTATTCTTACAAATGGCAGGGGAGAAAGTCTGATACTTCATGCATATCCAGCATATCTCTCTGCTTCAACAGCAGGGGAGAAAGTCTGATACTTTACTTTCAATGCATATCCAACATAGCTCTCTGCTGCAATGGCAGGGGGGAATGAAGTAAAGTAGATCCATATACAGACAATGACCAACAAGGTCCAAATTACATAGTCTGGGTAAACAAATAAGCATGGGTGTAGCTTGCTTATAAGCTGGATATTTCACTTAGATGCAGTTCCAACACTGTTCTCTACATTAATGGCGGGGGTGGAAGGGAAATAGAACCAAAAGGTTAAAAGGGCCAAGAGTAACAGAAGTATGAGAGAGAAAAAAAAGTACAAAAGCTTGCTGGGCAGACTGGATGGGCCGTTTGGTCTTCTTCTGCCGTCATTTCTATGTTTCTATGTATTTTCCTTATTGGATGATCCTGCTCTCACCTGGGCTTCTACCTTATGGGAACAAGATGACTCATGTCTTGGGTATTTGGACAACGTTTTGCAAGAGTTTCACCTGTTTGTGCTTTATCTTCAGCCACAAAATTACTATGAATCCACCAAGGCATTCGCACCATGGGTAAGTGTGCTTTAGAAATTTGTACCCTGGCCTCTCAGCTTCACTGGGGACAAAACAGTCAGACAGCTATCTTCTGGCAAGGGCTAGCTGGGACAATAAAAATTAGTAGGCAGGCTGAGATCTTCCATCTACTCTAGAAGAACTTATTGCCTTAGCCATCTAGGTGGATTTAAGGTTCCAGGAACAAGCCCAGTAGAAGGAAGCATTCTAGTGACCTATCCATTTGAATTCTGAGTTCCAGCATTCCCTGGACTCCACGTCAAACACTGTAAGGGTGCTTGCCTCTGATGAACCCATGCAGTTGGGCCAGTTTTGGCTCTCAGATGGAGAGAAACAGAAGTGGAGACAGCATAACCTCTGATTCTATTATGCAATTCAGAGGCATTTCCCTAGCTACTGCCCTGAGAAGTTGAGAAAACCTCCAAACTCAGGTTTAGTAAGAAAGACAATTCTGCATCATCCTGCTTCCTCTCTGCAGCTAATGTTTCCTGTTTGTCTTACCTTCAGGGAGACCACCATTTAAACCCAGGCATTGCTAGAATCCAGAGCAGGTAGCAACTTTATCAAGGAATTATTGGTCCATCAGTATAGCCTGCCCACAACTATGCTGGCCACACCACTCGCCATTTCCTCAGTTTACAGCGAGCCTCTATTTGTTTGTCTGACCATTCTCATGTTACCTCGCAACATGCAGATTGACCTTCATTAAAACTATCCTTTTCAATGTGCTACGCAGAGTCATTCTCATGGTGCCCTGGCTCAGGCTCCACTAATCTGCCATAAAGTGTGGTACATTGCAAATTTCCCATTGGAGCCCTTCTTGCCAGGAGCACTGTTCCTCTTGGATCTTGACATTGGTCATGGTGGCCCAGACAAGCTTTTTTTACTTGCCAGACTGGCCACTCCAGTATACAACTATTACCTATGTATGCAGCAAGCAGCAGCCTGTTACCTTACAGTTCTGGAGACTGTCCATATGATCCACCTCCAAGGAAGATACCCCTTAGGGACAGGGTCCATTTGTTTTCCACACTGGAAACCGAAGCCATACAAGCATTAAATTCTTCCAAACTGGAAATACCACGTGATTTCTGCCTCCTGTTCAAGGACTCCTCAAAGCAGGAGGTGCAAATCCCTCACCAAGAATACTTACATGCTAGCCACACTGTGTGACCTACAGATGAAAGGGAGTATTGCCCTCTGGTACAACAGTCTAATTCCCTGGAAGTACATATTGGTAGCTAGGGTTCAGGAATGGGAGCATCTGAGGCAGGACAGTGGAGATGCAGCACAGGAAAGAGTAGGCACCCTACACAGTACTGTCAGTATGAGCAGCACCTTGACAGCTACCTTCCTCTACTCCCCAATCCTCACTTCCTCCTCCACTTTTACCCACCCTACACCTCCATGGTCATGGTAGAACAAGCTCTCCTGGCATAGGCTAGAGCTACAGTAATTGGCAGCAGAGGATATTACCCTCCCTCAGTAAAGGAAACCCCAGAACAAATTTCAGTCACAGAGTATCTCGCAGAGGCCAGCAATGACATCAAATCTGTTGGGATATTAGGTACACAAAGCTGTGATCTTACCAGACCTGGCCAAGGTGGCCCAGAATGTCCTATCCTAAGCTTTAACAACTGAGCCTAGTGAACACATATTCTCAATGACTGAAGACACTTAAGTTCCTATTATTCATAGATAGAGCCTGAGTTAGTGGAAAGGTTGGCCTTCATTAAAATTAACTTACCTCTTTTGGTTTTCCCTGAATTTCCATGTAAGTGACAGGATTACTGAGTATATAGTACAGTGAACCAATGCATACAGTTTCTGCTCTCAACACCTTGCCATTTGCCACTGTTACCCAGCTCACTTCTCATTCACTGCCTCTCTCAAGGCTCAATTCCTTACTGTGTTTTTCTGCATTATTACTGCCTAGTCTGCTCCTAATTCTCTCATGAATTTCTCTCATGATGCCTTTGAGAATTTATGCCACTGCTAGTACCATATTCCCCTTTTATAGTATCTTGGGGTATTCATGCCACTTCAATTGCTGTCTTACCGTACACTCTATGCCTTGGGATGTTTATGTCTTTGTGCTTTCTGCTTTACCCCTCATTGTATGCCACTGCTATGCATGCCTTGCTCTCATTTGTTGTCTTAGGATACTTGCTGCCTCATTTTATTCCTTGAGGTTTTGATGCCATAGTTCTTGCTGCCTAACCCCTTACTCTATACTTTGGGGTTTAGATTCCACTGAACTTGCTGCTTTAACCTCATGCTATGCCTTGATGTTTTGATGTCACGATGCTTTCTAACTTATCTTTCTCTCTATACCTTTGATTGTTTATGCCACTGCATTTGTTGCTTTGTTCCTCACTTTGTGCCTGGGGTTTGCATGCAACTGTGCTTGCTGCTTTACTCCTCTCCCCTTGGGGTGTTTGTGTCACTGTTTCTGCCACCTTGCTTTTCTTTTGGGGCATTTGGCAGTTCATGCCATAGTTGTTGGTATCCTTTGCTTTTTTTCTGGTGCCATGGAGTATTCATGCCACTGTTGATAATACACTTTGTGTTGTGTAGGAGGTGGATCCTTGGGCTGAGGTGGGGTTGACGCAACCCGTAAGTGAGGGCCTACGGGTCCCCACCATCAGCAGGCAGAGTGGGATGAAGCTGGAGGCCACTGGAGCTTCACCTATACCAGCCCACGTTCCCCTTGGGTTGAGCCTTCAGGTGCTGGGGCCAGCAGGACTTGGGCGGGCCTCAATGTTAAGTACAGGTAGGAGATGGTTCAGCCCAGAGACAGCAGCCAACAGGTGGTGTGGTCCTTTCCTGGACAGGATATGGAACAGGAACTCAAGCTCCAAGGGACAAGAAGGAACTGAAGGTGCCTGAGCAAAGGAAGGCCGAAGCCTTAATAGTCTGTGTCCAGAGGATAGGGATAGAGGCATCACTGTCAAGCTTGAATGGAAGCTGGGTGGCACGTGGAAGGTGTAGCAAGCAGTGTGGAACTCTGGACTCAAGAAAGTCTGAGGCAAAGTCATTCGTAGCAATGGTCAAGGCACGGAGAAGGCAGGCATGGTCAGACGTAGCAATGGTCAAGGCACGGAGAAGGCAGGCATGGTCAGACGTGGCAATGGTCAAAGCACGGAGAAGGCAAGCGTGGTCAGACATAGCAGAGGTCAGGCTTGGAGAAGGCAGGTGAGGTCAGGTGTAGCAGAGATCAGGCTTGGAGAAGGCAGGTGAGGTCAGGCGTAGAAGAGGTCAGGCTTGGAGAAGGCAGGCGAGGTCAGGCATAGCAGAGGTCAGAACCAGATAGTCGATCCAGTAGATAGACGAGACAAACACAAGGAACAGGAACCAGGAATCACAGAACAAGGCAAGCGCAAGGCAACTAGAACTTGGAAACCAGAACAGCAGACCAAGGTGACCTGTTGCAAAGGCAACACTGAGGAGCGCTGCCTGAGCTTTTATATGTTGAGGGAACTGACGTCAACATCCGGGTCCGTGGCCAGGTTCCCGCCGCAGGCCCTTCAAAGGTTTCACTGGTGTGCGCGCGCCTAGGGAAGGGCGCGTCTCTCTGCGAACCCCGCATAGAGGCCCGACGGATGGAGGCATCCTGGCTGGAGGTCCCGGGAAGTGGAGCAGGGGCGGAGGTGCTGGTGGAAGTCCGAGGTTGAGACTGGCGGCCCACCGCCGAGGAGCTGGAGCCTGAAGCTTGTGTAGAGAGGTGAGAGGGCCGCACCGCGGGGCTGTCGTGGGTGGCAAGCATAACACTTTGTCCCTCTTTTAGTGCCTTGAGGAGTTCTTGCCACTATTGATTGTGACCTTTGATGTTTTTTGTTGTCTTGGACTATTTATGCCACCGTGGTGCTGCTTTGCTTCTTTTTTAGGGCTTTAAGATGTTCACTCCACAGCTGTTGCCTCCTTTCAGAGTAGATTGGGGTTCCTCAGGGTCAGTGTTATCCCCTACCCTTTTTAATGTATATTATTTGTGTTCTTCTGGAGTCTTTTAATATTTATTTTAAGATGTATGCTGCTGATGTCCAGCTTTATTTTGAAGTTGCAGATGATTCTCGGGTCACCTTGGATTTGGTTACATCTTGTATCTCAGCTGTGAGCATCTGGTTGACTAATAATGTGTTGACTCTTAGTTTAGATAAGACCAAAGCCATCTGGTTTTCCAGAAAAGTAAGGCCTCTTGACCTCTTCCCTATCTCCATTAATGGCATTAATGTTGAATTTAGGGAGAACGTCTGAAATTTGGGATCTATTTTTGATCCCTTACTGAAATATAAAGTTCAATGGCATTCTGTTTTGTCAGGAACCTGTTTCAAGCTGAGACAATTAAAACAGTTAAGACTAGTGTTGATGATGGGAGCTCGGTGTCTTAGGGATATTTCGAAGACTAGGCTAGAAGTTCTTATAAAATTCAACTACCTGAGGCCTCTTATTAGGAACATGTTTCTCCTCTGCTTTTTTTGTCTCCATTAAGAACATAAGAAATTGCCATGCTGGGTCAGACCAAGGGTCCGTCAAGCCCAGCATCCTGTTTCCAACAGAGGCCAAACCAAGCCACAAGAACCTGGCAATTATCCAAACACTCCCTGTTGAGGATAAAATAAAATTTTAAATTTTAATGCTTGTTTTTAAATTCATATGTGGATTAGCCTCTGGTTTTTTGTCCAGTTTGTTTAAGAATTAAGCCCCAAGGAGAGTGTTATGGTCTGCTAGGGGTCACTTTCTTGAAGTGCCTTCAGTAAAGAATATTCATTGTTTGGAAACTGTGAGGCGTTCAATATCAATCAATGGGCCTATACTATGGAATTCTTTATCTGAGAAAATTTGGGCTATTGATGATTTTGAGCTTTCCGTAAGATATTGAAAACTAATATGTTTGAGGAAGCATTTCAGTAGTTAATGTAAAATAAAGATTAGCAAAATAAAGATGGTTATTACTAACAGCGTATAAGATTCTGACATTTTTAGCTTGTAGCAATTCATTAGTTAATGCAGTTTATAATATGCAGTTTTGTGCATGCAGTTTACCTCATGTAGTTTTATGATGGTTTGCTTTTATTTTGTGTTAATGTTATTTGTTTTAATTTGGAATCCACTTAGCATGACAGAGTCCCTATAAGCAGAATATAAATGTTTAAATAAATAAAATAGAGTTGGAGTGGAGGAAATTGACAATTCAATCCGAATTTCATTTTTTAACGAATCTACTGGCAAAAGCCACCTTTAGCAGATTTGTCATAACAAAATCTAAAAGTGTTTGCAAGGTTTGGTGATAAGTGAGAAACAGGAGGAAACAGGAACAAGAAGTAATAGAGACTTTCGAAAGAAATATACTGAAAGAGATAGTGAATGTCTGTAAGAAAATGTGTTTTTATTGCAGAGATATTCAATCCCAGCCCTTCACAGCCACAAACAGGTTGGTTTTTCAAGATATCCCTAATAAATATGCATGAGATAGATTTGCATAAAATGGTGACTGTGTGCATGCACATCTATCTCATGCATATTCATTAAGGATATTTTAAAAACCTGACTTGTTTGCAGTCCTCAAAGGCCAAGAATGAATACCACTGCTTAAGTGTGTGTTTGCAGATTTTATAATTGTCTTGTGATTTTGGAGGGATCAGTTTTATTAATATGAAGGGCTAAAGGAGAAGGTGTCATTGATGGTGAAACGAGAGATGGGCAGCAGCCATTATTCCACCTGAATCCTTTGGCTTTTCCAGCACCGAGTAATTACCAGAGGGTTCACCACTCCCGCCAGCGCTGGTGGTTATGCTGGTTATTGTCGTGGCTGGACCTACTGGGTAAGCCCAACTAGTAGTGCTGGTGATACAGCATATCTGAAGCAGGTAGAACAAAGGTAATATGAAAGGGAGAGCATGGATAAGAGGAGAGAGAAGGAGGAGAATGGGAACTCTTCAGTCATGTGATGAGAAAGCATAAAAGGGTCTTTTAGCTAATAAATGGGATGCAATGACTTGGACACACTGAAATATGGCATAGCCTAGTGTTATTTTCCTTAGAAAAGAGAAAACTGCAGTGAATCTGTTTTACCCCTGAAACAATAAAGCAAGGAAGCATCTATCAGAAGAAGGAAACCTTCAATCAAAGATGGTAAAATTCAGGAATATTTTCTCAAGGGAGAAAATCAGGCCTAAAGCACCCAAAAAGAATTTGTAGATATGTTGATGTAATTAGAATCTAGGAAATTATATCGCTTAGTACGTTCTTAGGCAATTAAGAAATTTTGATAAAGATAAAGAAAGAAATGGTGCTGATGATCAAACTCAAGCATGGGAAGAAATTGTTTTCACTATGCTGCTGAAGTGGCTACAGACACACAGTGTAAATTTCATCTTTCCTGGATTATCATGTAGACCTAATACAATAAACAGAAAAGAGTTACACTCAATGGATCAATGGTCTCTTTTCAACATAATTGTTGCAGGTTTGGAGCAGGGGAAGGGTAGTGGACTCCACCTCCAGGGTGGCACAGTTCGGCAGAACAGACTGGAGTTAGACTGGGCAGTCTCGTGAGGCTGGAGCAAGGGATAATGTGCAGGCTCTGCTGGAACTCAGGAATGGAATGCAGACTGGACTGGAGGTCAGGGACAGAGTGCAGGCTTGGCTAGAGCTCAGGAATTAGTATATGTTGGGCTGGATCTCAGGAATGGAGTGCAGGCTGGACTGGAGCTCAGGAACGGAGTGCAGGCTGGACTGGAGCTGCATGGAGGTAGGGTGCACTGGAACTCAGGAACAGACTGGAGCTGTGTGGAGGTAAGAGTGAACTATTGTAAAGCGTGAACCCTCTTCTGCAAGACCATCTCTTTGAGCAGTATCCACAGACCTAGCAAACTGGTATTGCAAATAATAGGCCGGATTTTATAAAATTGCGCGAGCGCGTACTTTTGTTCGCGCACCAGGTGCGAACAAAAGTACGCTGGATTTTATAAGATATGCACGTAGCCGCGCGTATCTTATAAAATCCGGGATTGGCGCGGGCAAGGGGGTGCACATTTGTGCAACCTGCGCGCGCCAAGCCCAGCGTGCGCTGTCTGTTCCCTCCGAGGCCGCTCCGATTTCGGAGCGGCCTCAAAGGGAACGTTCCTTCGCCCTCCCCGCACCTTCCCCTCCCTAACCCACCCCCCCCCTTACCTTTGTTAGCAGATTTACGCCTGCTGAAAGCAGGCGTAAATCTGTGCGTGCCAGCGGGCTGCTGGCGTGCCATCACCCGACCCGAGGGCTGGTCTGGAGGCCTCGACCAGGCCCCAGGCTGGCGCCACGCCCCCGGGCCCACCCCCGAAAAGTCGCGTCACGCCCCCGAAACGCTGCGTCATTTAGGGAACGCCCCTGACACGCCCCCGACATGCCCCTTTTACGAAGCCCCGGGACTTACGCGCGTCCCGGGGCTCTGCACGCGCCGGCGGCCTATGCAAAATAGGCCGCCGGCGCAGGACATTTAAAATCTGGCCCTCTGTGTTTACTGCATCAGTAGGTCTAAGGACATTTGTGTCTTGGTACACCCAAACTACTGATGACAGTTCAGATACATAGTGACAGCCCCAGAGTGTTGACTTGATAGTCAGACTTCAATCTGTTTCTGGTAACTACTGGGAACTGTTTTATTCTACACCCATTGATATTCGCTGTGAGCTTGGACATTCTATGCACACATAGATGAACAGGTAGAGAAAAGAGACATGATGATTATACATAGGGGCCGATGCAATAAATTAGTGTAGAAAGCGGGTGCTGAACAGTCAGCATCCTTGCTAATGAGAACCCAAACAGTTTTCATGATTCGGCCATCCACTGGCAAGGAAAACAGGACAGCCGAGTTACGAAAACTGACGCCAGGTTTATCAGCATCGGTTTTCGTGACTTAGCCGTCCGCCGGTCAGGAAAACTGACGCCGAGGGTTCAGGAAACCAATGCTTGTCAGTCGAGTGTCCGTTTCCTGAACTCCTGTCTTTTTTTTTTTAACTTAGTTTCTTGAATTTTTCATCCTAGTTAATATCACAACGATACTAAGTAGGAGGCAGTACAGAAAAGCAATTTTTTCTGCTTTTCTATACTTGTTTTAGATGCGCTCAGCTATTAATGCCTGCTCCAGGCAGGCATTAATAGATGACAGTTAAATGTGCATCCAAGATGCACTTTTTCTTTTCACATCGGGAGTGAAGGCCTAATAATCTCATTCACATGCATTTGCATGTGATGAGCGCTATTAGATTCACTCCGAGTTGGACGCTCGTTGAATATGCGCTAATCCCCTTATTGCATTAGGGGATTCATTAGCGCCTATTCAACCCGCGTCCAACTGCGGTTATACAGTGAGCTCGGCTGAGCGCACTGTATTGCATTGGCTCCATAGTTAGTACTCAAAAGGAGTACTGAATAGAAATAGAGGGTGAATTGTTTTTCATTCTTGTGCAATGTTAAACTTTCAAACTAAGGGGGAAAAAAATGCAAGCCTTGGAGAACAACAACCTGGCTTCTTGTAGTGTACTTGTATCATCAGTCATTGCTCCTTGCCATTGGGAGTCCACCAAATACAAGAACCCTTCATGGAACTCATTCTCCTTCCACCCCTGTGATTGGAACGGGGACATTTTACTCTAACGCATCATGCAGTGAATACTGGGGGCAAAATAGTTTAGGCTATCAGGAGCAAACAAAAATAGATCAGGGCTTTGTGGTTTTCAGATGTCCGTGCTTCTTAATGACTAAGAAATGAAGAAAAAACTAAACAGAAAAGATGTTGCTGTTTCATAATGAGAAACATAGATGATGCTCAGACCCCAAACTGTTTAACAAAAACTAATCCTTGAAACAAATCTGGAATGAAATAAGAAAAATACTTATTATGGTAGGCACAACCTATGGCTCACATTTCTTTCAGCTCAATTAGGGATGACAGAGGGATTTTAATTATTTTTTCCTTTACCAGGCACATCAAAAATATCCAGTAAAACTCACAGCAAATATGTTATAAACACAGCTAAGCCACAGAACTCATCAACGCTGTTTGTAATTATGAACTCATTTGGGGATATGGATTTTGTTTTTGTTTTGTTTCTTTTTTTTTTTTTTTAAGAATTGTTTTTCTCTTAGAAAGAAACCACATCATAGATCATAAAACATAAATCCTTTATTGTATCTTCATAAAAGCTAATGGAAACTTTACAGTGAGGCGCCAGTGATAAAAAATATTAGAATTCCCTAGGAGTAATCTGTTTGATCTTATATTTGTAAGATAACATTGTTTGCATCTGTTGTAGAATCCACGCTCTGTTGTGGTGAAACAGTACAACACATGGATCCCTGTAAAACATAACTCCTAGTATTTCACTACGTGTATAATAACCTACTTCTGCAAGATGCATCTTCTAAGCTTATGCCAGTACTTCTCAATCCAGTCCCCGGGGCAGGCCCAGTGCCACCGGGTATGTATACCGTGCATTTGCCAGGGCGGCACTCCCAGGGGGGTGGGGAGGGAGGGTGGCGGCAGCAGGAGAGGCCACAAGGCTACCGGCGGAGTTCAACCCATCGGCAGTAAAGAAGGAGAGAGTCCGCTGGCGGGATGAGCTATGCTGGCGGCCCCTCTCTTTTTCGTCAGCCTCCGGTGGCCTGCGGCCTCTCTCCTTCCTCACTGCCGGCGGGTCTGGGGCCAGTGGAAGCAGTAGGCAGCCGTCTAGAGGGGCGCAACAACAGCATGGACACTCCTCCTTTTCACCCAGGGGGCAGGAGGTGCTGGGTCCGAGCAGGCAGGAAGAAGCAGCAGAAAGAGCTCCTTCGCTCTGCCCGCGTGGCGTTTGAGCGAAGGAGGAGGAAGAGTGGCAAAAGCAGCCCCCTCTGGCGCAGGAAGCAGAGCAACAGCAGCCCCTGGGGCCTCAATAAAGAGGAAGAGTCCCAACTGCCAAAGGGGCTGAAGGAGGAGGCTGCCACTGTGCTTCTGACGGGGAGGGGACAGGAAGTGAGTGAGAGTGCATTCGTGTGTGTGGGTGTGTGTATGTGTGTGTGCCTGAGAGCATGCTTGTGTATTTGTATCTAGGTGTTGGAGCATGTCTGTGAGAGCATTTATGTGTTTGTGTGTCAATGTGAGAGAGAGCCTGTCTGTGTGTGTGTGTATGTAGTGCTGGTGACAAGGAAGGAGAGAGGCCGCAGGCCGTCAGCAGCTAAAGAAGGAGAGAGGCCGCCGGCAGAGCTCAACCCACCGGTAACTGAAGAAGAGAGTTCGGACCGCCACCAGCTGAAGGAGAGGCCCGTGTTTTTGTGTGCCCGCACACAACTTCCGCTTCCCCCCCCAAGCAGGAAGGCCATTGGGCCGCAGTGGAGCTCATCCCACCAAGGCTCAATGAAAATAAGAGGAGATACATACATAATGTATCTGTGAGGGAGACGGAGCCTATTTGTGTGAGTGAGAGCCTGTGAGAGCATCTGTGTGTGTCTGTGAGAGCCTATGTGTTTGTGTCTGTGTGAGAGCTTATGTGTCTGTATGAACACATATGTCTGTTTGTGTGAGAGCATCTGTGTGTCTGTGTGAGAGCCTATGTGTGTGTTTGTGTGTGTCTGTGTGAACACATATGTGTGTGTGTCTGTGAGAGCCTATGTGTTTGTGTCTGTGTGACAGTCTATGTGTCTGTATGAGCACATATGTCTGTGTGTGTCTGTGTGAGAGTCTATGGGTGTCTGTGTGACAGCCTATGTGTCTGTAAGAGCACATATGTGTGTATGTGTGTGTGTGTATGTGTGAAAGCCTATGTGTGTGTCTGGATGTGTGACAGCCCGTGTGTCTATGTGAGCACATACGTGTGAGAAAGATCCTGTGTTTGTGTGTGTCTGTATGAGAGTCTATATGTGTGTGTGTCTGTGTGAGAGCCTATGTGCCTCTGAATGTGACTGTGAGAATCTGTGTGCTTGTGTATGTATTTGGGAATGTTTATGTGCCTGTGAGAGGCTATGTGTTTCATATAGGCTCTGACAGGCACACACAAACACATACATAATGTATCTGTGAGGGAGAAGGAGCCTGTGTATGTGAGAGAGAGAATGTGTGAGAGAATGAATGTGTGTAAGAAGGAAGACAACATTTGTATGGCCCTACCTCCCCCAATCCAAGATGATCTCAGGGTGACTGGAAATCAAAAGATCTCAGGTATAGTGAGCAGGAGATTTTTAAATCCTTATTAGTTTTAATTATTGATGTTTCTGCTCCGTTGAAATATTTAATTTTTTTGGGGGGGGAAATAGAACATTTATCAATTATTGGATTTTTAATTCTTCAGATGTTTTGAAATATTTTATTGGTGTTTGAGAAATTTTGGATACCTGTTGCGTCCGTCAGTCTCAGACGGCTTCGACCCTTGTTCCTCACCTTTTTCTCTGCTCTCCCCGCTAGCCTTGGGAAGATGGCTACCACCACATCTGCAAGCCACATTCTCCAGCGTCCCCAGAACGGCTATGACAAAGCCTCACGCCATGTTTCTCTTAAGGGCCTCCTAGGGTGCGCACGTGCACGCCACCCACATCTTTATCCATGTCATGGCGGGAACCTCGGGGGTGTCCCCCTCGAGCGACGTCACGCCATCCAGGTATTTAGCCTACGCTTGTTTGCTAGCTCATTGAGTTAGCAAGGATTGGACTCGTCTGGTCTAAGCTAGTCTGCCGCTTCCATCCTGCCGCTGAAAGCTCTCTCTGCCCTTCGGGGTATCCTCTAACCTAGGTACCTGCTCCTCAGGGGCCCTCTGCTTTCTTTCAGGTGCCTTACTGGATCAGGTACTCGCTCCTCGAGGGCCTGCTCTCCCTGCCTCGGTGCCTGTTACTATCTACTTCTGCCTGGTGGAATCGTCAACCTTACAGCTACCATCTAGTGAGTAATCTATTTCTCAGTCTGTCTCATCTACAGCTCTGCCGTGCTGGGAAACCTACACCTGGATATCCCTATACCATCTTGGTGAGACGGGTCCCCTCTGCTGAGGGTCCCTGGACTGCTACCTCTGGATCACCTCACTACATCAGCTGTACAATAAAAGACAAAACTCTGTGTTTGTGCATCCCGAGTCTAGCCCAGTACTGTGGCTCCCCACGGGGCTCCTCCCCGTGGGCATGGTCATCTGCCACAGTACCCAAGAATCCACTCAAACACCTCAAACCATAACAATACCTTTATTCATTAACTGGTTTGAAATATTTATTCTTTTTATGAATATGATTTTACTATTATCATTGATGTTTTATATTTCTTGATTTTATTATTTAGTGTTTTATGAAGAATGGTAATGTTCCTGTTTTTCCAATACTGCTCTGCATGTAGAGGCTGGCTTTTTGTGGGTTCCAGTTCAGTTCTTCTCAGCACATTTCTGTTTATAATTTCTGATCTCTTCATTCTGTATTTGGTAAGGTTGTCTGTGTTCTGCATATGTAATGAAGGTGAGGGGGTGGGGCATGTCATTTTTTTAAAATTTAGATTGCAGGAAGGAGCTGGGCTATATTTGATGGGTTAGGACAGAGACTGAACGAATCATGGGGGGGGGGGGGGGGGCAGAACCATAATTGTTTGCACAGGGCAGCAAAAAGCCTAGCACTGGCCCTGCCTTGGGGCACACCTAACCAGTCAGGTTTTCAGACTATCCGCAATGAATAACCATGAGATAGATTTGCATGCACTTGTATAAAGATGCATGAGATACATTAAATATGCATGAGATAGATTTGCATACAAGTGCATGGAAATCTATCTCATGTGTATTCATTGTGGATAGCCTGAAAACCTGACTAGTTAGGTGCGCCCCCGGGAACGGGTTAAGATACATTGGCCAAGGCTATGGGTGAAATCAAAAGGCTATGTGATACACGTGCATTGTTAAATAGTTTACTTTCATTTTTGTATCACAGTTCTACCACATGCTAAAAACAAATATTTGGTTGTCTTAAGAGTAGTGTGGAACAAGAGCAGAGCATGCTTAGCAGGACTAGGATTTCCTAAATTCAGCATCACTGAAGCCACCACCATGGCAGTAAAAATAATTTTCCATTGAAAGTTTATCATGTTGAATTTTGTCAGTTTTGATTTTCACAGACATTGGCATGCTTGCCTATGAAAATGTCCTTTTCAAAAAAATAAATGATTTACAAATGTTTGCTGGAATTCAAAACAAAGCATCCCAAATTTTGCAATATTTGTTTAAAAATATATATGTTCCTTAAATCTACTGCCAAAGCAAAAAAAAACAAAAAACAACAACAAACACACACACATTTGCACAGTCTTAGCTACCACTTACAAACTGTTTAAGAACATGGTGTTTGTCAGTGCTTCTTTTAAACTGTACAGTTGACCCTTTCTCTACTGGGGTCATTTTTACTATAAGAACATTCTGCATATGAGAACTTTCTAATCCAAGATGTTTATAGAACTGAAAATATTGTTAATGAATATATTCTGAAACTAACCAAATTAAACAAATAAATTAAAAAATAAGGCCCGAAAGACAATTGAAACTAAGAAATAAAAATGCAAGTCAATATTATAGAGCACATTCATCAGTAAGTATCTTTTGGCTGTCTGAGAAGTACAGTATATGAAACAGAGTTTCAGTGATAATAAAGCATCATTACACATAACCCTGCACTTCACCCAGCACCATAGCCAAGTATAACGTAGAGCAGTTAGGAATCTGGAAAGAAACTCAGTGTTAGGAACTAATAAAATAATTCCAGATAAATCCCAAAGCATACCAGACTATTCCAACAGCTTGCAACTCATGCTGAATCAACAGATAAAAAAACAATCAAATTCCAAACGCCAAAACTTAAAATAGTGCTATCTCTCTTTAATTAGTCAGCAACTGTACTTAAGCAGTCCACAAAGCATATGTTAATCACCACAAACCTTTTCTTATTTTTTTATGTAGAAAATGTATGTTTTCTCAGTTTCTGTGTCTGCTCTGTATTACCAATCTGAAATATAAAAATTGTTCCATTATTGTTAAGAATTGTAAGAGCAGCCTAAGTATTTATATATGCTCCTATGATAAATTTGTTCTTGGGACTTATGTAGAAAAAAATGGATACACTTTTGTTTGTGATGCCTAAATCCTTTGATCCTGAAGGGACAGCTTACAGAAAATATAAAAAGCCAATCAGCCAATCTGGGTTGCTAATAAAAATGCTATGAGAATATCCTCTCAGTATGCTCAGCCATCTAAACACGGTCTGCTATTCTCCACTACAATATTGTCTTTTGTTGCTGATACAAACACAGTGCCAGTTGGCTTATGTACAGATTGTCTGGGTCCACCACCACTAGCGCTATATAGCATTCTCATCATTTCCGGTCAGGTCTTTGTGGAGACGTTGGGCTGGGAAGCTTTCTGTGCTGAGGAGAGCTATGGGAGTATGAGAGACCCAAAGGAAGTACATTGTAGAAATAGTAGTAAGCAATAAAAAAAGGAAAACTAAAATGTTTAAACCACCGGCAAAATAGATGTTTTTTTACCTGTTCAAGAAATGTATTTCATTGATTTAAAATTTATATAGATAAATGATCACATTTACCTATTATCCCTCTGTAAATAGAGCAACTTTGTGGAATGTCAGCATTTTTCGACCAGTTCTAATCCAGTTTACCATCTTAAATCCTACCTCTAGGCTGCTATAAACTAATGATCCAGCAGATTACAGGATCCATGGCAGCATGGTTTTAGCAGAGAAAGATATTGTAAAAACCTGATCAATTTCTGTTGCTCTCCTTAAATACTTCCACCAATCAGGGCATGCTTTGTGTTGAACCAATGTGACAATGGCATCTGACTACCTGGCTGATAAATATCTCCTAATATGTCTATGCCTCTGTGATTCATTTGCAACTTCCCAGCCTCTGAATGAGTCACTGGTTCAAATCCCATTGATCCAAATTAGTGCAGGGTTTGTACAGGAAGCCCCTATGAGATTGAATTTAATCATGTTGAATTTTGTCAGTTTTGATTTTCACAGACATTGGCATGCTTGCCTATGAAAATTTCCTTTTACAAATGTTTGCTGGAATTCAAAACAAAGCATCCATAATTTTGCAATAGTTGTTTAAAAAATATATATGTTCCTTAAATCTACTGCCAAAGCAAAAAACAAAAAACAATCACACACACATTTGCACAGCCTTAGCTACCACTTACAAACTGTTTTAAGAACATGGTGTTTGTCAGTGCTTCTTTTAAACTGTACAGATGACTCTTTCCCTACTGGGGTCATTTTTACTATAAGAACATTCTGCATATGAGAACTTTCTAATCCAAGATGTTTATAGAAGAAGAACTGAAAATATTGTTAATGAATATATGAAGCATTTGTTGCTTTATTTATTTTGGCGGTATGCACATATCTCATGGATGGATAGTAAGCATGCAAAATGAATGCTGTGCACATATATGTAGTCGGCAATAGATGTACTCGTATGCCATATATTTTGTGCACCTACTGTCCATTCGTGAGCTATGTGCCCACCACCAAAACGAATGGAGGAATGAATGCACACCCTTACTTAATATGTATACTGTAGAAGAGACAGGAAATATCTCTTCACAGAAAGGGTAGTGAATACATGGAACAGCTTACCAGAAGAGGGGATGGAATCAAAAGCTTCCTTAAATCATTCCTCCTTCCTTCTACTCGTCCCTTTGCAATATTGTTCACAAAGAAATTGAACAGGACCAGCTCCAGAACCTATCCCAACACAATCCACTAATCACCTTTCTTTCCTCAGAGTGAAATCCATTTACGATTATCCACTCTCATGATCAACCAGTTCCTAATACAGTCCTCTGTCCTGGGGCCCACCCTTAGGTTACTTAGTTTATTTATGGGTTTCCTATTTAGGACAATATCAGATGTTTTGCTGCAATCCAACCAAATCACAGTGTATGCCCTTGATTAAATTTTTTAGTCAGGCAAACAAACAAATCAATCAGATTCATCTGACCCAATCTTCTGATAAAAACCATGCTGCCTCGGATCCCACAACTCACCAGATTCAAAATGCTTCACTATCATTTTTTTTTTTTTAAAGAATCACCAGTAATTTTTCTACCACTCATATCCCATTCCCTAAAAAGAGCTAATGGTACAGCAATTATTTGAAAAGGGTACTGAATATCACTAGAGCCATCCTATAGCAGTGCAGCTAAATCAAACAAAAGCTACTCTGACAGCTTCTCTACAGCTGAAGCAATTCATTAGACGCCATCACGTAAGACTGATTGAGTGGTTTAATTATTTGTACTTTCCAAAACAAATAAATCAACGTGGGCTACAATTACAAAAATAAAGCCAAACATTTCTGAAAGCAAAATAAATAATAGACAGAAAAGTAATAACTAAATATAAAAAAACACATACAATGCACTAAAATATCACTAATTAAATAAGCCACACAATAATAGCTCTAGAACTTGCATCAGGAAGGCCCTTAGGAATAGTTGTAACCCCCATGTGTTACTAAAACATTTTTTTTCTATTGCAAAATATATTTATGGGGGGTGTGGTCTAGAAATTGTTCTATCCCTTTAAAGTACATTATGTGCTGTGTGCATGCTCAGAGAGCCTGCTAGTGCGGGTGCGTGTGTTTACTGGCACAAGTTCTGTTGAGAAGCTGCTTTGCTGCTGAACTGCATTGCCCATTCCAAGGGACTTCTGTGAGTAGTGAGTACAACAGAGTTTTTCATATGGAAATGGCCTTTTTCAAAGTTGCCTGTCTGATATGCAGGTTAATTTCCTTGTAAGGGTCATTTTTACCCAGACTGATTAGAGGCTTTGCTGGGGATGGAGTTGAACTTTTCAAAAGTATACGCAGCAATTTTCAAGGAAAAAGTTATTGCACATTTTAGCAGGTATAAGAGTGTGTGGGTAGATTTTATGGAATAATTTGCAGGCTAACTAAAGCACAAAGTTGCAGAATTACACCCTGAATGATTTTATTTTGTTTAAACAAAAAAAAAGCAAGATTGCATAGTTACCAAAATTAATTAAAACATTTTAAGCAATTTCTGATAATCAAAGCTTTTTTTTTTCTTACCCCTTCTGGGCTAATCAAGAATGGATATACATATTTTGCTACACTTTATATATGGTTTTGGATAACTAAGTCAATAGAAATACATAGGAAATGGAAAATGTGAAAAAATAAAATAAAAACCTTACTGATACCACAAATCATACAATCAAAGTATTATGTTAAAGAGGACAGGCTAGACTCATGAAAGTTTCTGGTATATTTTTCTTGGATAATTTGCATTGCCTAATCACATTTTTATTTGAAAATACTTCTAACACAAAACACTGCTTTCAAAAGTACCTCAGATCTCTAAAGCATAACTATGATAACAGTCCTACTTATTTTTTAGTGTGAAAATTAGTTTTATTTGTGGGAGGAAGTTTCTACCTACCCTTCCTGTCCAAGAGATGGGCGGGAAAGGGAAAAGGACATTTTTTTATTCCCTGTTGCAGTGATTTTGGATCCTTTGGCCTAAAGGATCCAGGTCATCTCTGAAAATGATCTAGACAAATTGCTAATGTGACCGTCCATAAAGGAAAACTAAGCAAAACATCTCTCTAGCTGAGGCCAGTAGCATAAAAGAAGTTGAGCAGGAAAGCATATATAAATATCTAGGGGCAGATGAAGTTGCAACAATTCAGCAAATGTTATTGACAGAATAAAACAGTAAAGAATACTATAGGAGATTGAAATTGATTTTAAAAAATTCTTTAGCAGCACAAGCTACCCAAAAACTTGCAATTCTTACACTCTCATATAGTCCTGGAATTGTAGACTGGTCAGATAAGGATCTTAAACAATTGATTGTCAGAATAATTAAACTTTTCCATGTCCATCAAGTAATCTATAAGAATTAATGTATGCCAAGATTGTACATTGAAAGAACTGAAGGAAGTATGGGCCTTATAAAAAAAAGTGATTAAACATAAAGACTACTATTCAAGCACACCTAATAGCATCAATAGATCCCAATACTCCAAGAGCTGAAGAACCTGTCAAAAATCTGATTTATTTTTTTTATTGGGTGACTATAGAATTGAATTGAGGAAGAGCATTAAACGTGATTTACTTAGATTTCAGCAAAGCTTTTGAGATGGCCCCACATAGGAGATTTGTAAATAAAATGAGAAGCTTGGGAGTCGGCGCCAAGATGGTGGAGTATATTACAAACTGGTTGAAGAAAGAGTGGTGTTGTGGAGTGCCACAGGGATCGTTTTGGGACTGGTTCTGTTCAATGTCTTTAGGAGCAAAATTGCAAAAGGGATAGAAGATAAAATGTGTCTATTTGTGGATGATACTAAGATTTCCAACAGAGTGGACATACATGAAGGAGCAGAGAGAATGAAAAGTGATTTAAGAAAGCTTGAAAAGTGGTCAGAGACTTGGCAGCTGGGATTCAATGTCAAGAAGTGTAGAATCATGAATCTGGGGTAAGGTAATCCAAAAATATATGTGAAGGGAGTGGGGAGGGGGTGAAAGTCTAATGTGCACAGAATGGGAGAGGGACCTAAGGGTAATAGTGTCTGGCAACCTAAAGACGGCAAAGCAATGTCGCAAGGAGATAGCTAAAGCCAGAAAAAATGCTGGGCTGCATAAAGAGAGCAATAACCAGTAAGAAAAAGAATGTGAAAATGCTTTTGTACAGGTCCTTGGTGAGGCCTCATCTGGAGTACTGTGTTCCGTTCTGGAGCCCGTATCTCAAAAAGGAAAGAAACAGGATGGAAGCGGTCCAGAGAAGGGCGACCAAAATGGTGGTGTGGGGGTCTGTATCAGAAGACCTATGAGGAGAGGCTGAAGGATCTGAATATGTACACCCTGGAAGTGAGGAGGTGCAGGGGAGATATGATACAGACCTTCAGAAAGGTTTTAATGATGCACAAACTTCAAAACTTTTCTGTTGGAAAGAAAACAGTAGAACTAAGGGTCACAAAATGAAACTCTAGGGGAAGATTCAGAACCAATGTTAGAAAATATTTCTTCACAAAGAGGGTGGTGGGTGCATGGAATGCCTTTTTGGAAGAGGCGGCAAGGACAAAAACAGTAAGGGCCGGACTTTCAAACCTCTATGCTGGTAGAGGGGGTTACACGCACCAGGCCTATTTTATAAAGGACCGGCGACGAGTGTAAAGCCCCGGGACACGTCTATGTCCCGGGACATTACAAAAGGGGTGGTCCGGAGGTGGGGTGGGCGGTCCAGGGGCAGGGCAAGAGGCCTCTGGCACAGCGGCCATTTTCTGCTGTGTTGGAGGATCGCGTGCCGGCAGGCTGCCAGCGCACATAACTTGCGCCTGCCCGGAGGCAAGACAGAGGTCGGGGAGGTTAGAATAGAGCTGGGGGGGAAAGGTTAGGGGAAGGAGTGAGAAGGTTAGAATAGGAGGAAGGGAACGGGGGAAGGCCGCGGGCGTAGGCGCGTGTATAATGCACTAGTGTGCACTTCCTTGCGCGCGCCGACCCCTGATTTTTAACATACAAGTGCCTGCGCGTGCATGTTATAAAATCGGGTGTACTTGTGTGCGTGCCGGGTAGCACGCGCACAGGTTCTCCCGCACGTATGTCTTAAAATTTACCCCTAAATGAATTTAAAAGGGCATGGGGTAAACACTATGGATCCCTAAAGGCTAGTGCATGGAAATGAAGAAAAGAGTACATGGGCGTAACCTGCATGGAGTGGTGGTTACTACCCTTATCCAAGTAGCTTTCATAATTTTGACACAATTACAACGTCGCTCTCCGCTTCAATGGCAGGGGTAAAAGAGGAATTGGATTCAGACCACAGCTAACACTGGTTCCTGACTTTTACGGTTCCGGGTACTGATATATAGACATTAGGGAAAAAGTGCAGGACTGCTTCTATGGCCAAGTCCAAAAGCAAAGCCCATACAAGCAGCATTGTCTGAATTATCAAGGCTGCTCACCACGTACAAATGTTGCTAGTAGTATTGCTACCCTTAACATAAGGCTTGGGGGTAACCTGCATGGATCAGCAGTTTTTAGGGGTGTGCATTCGGATTGACCGCATTAGTAAAACGCAACTCATATTTTTTTTTTACTTAAAAAATTGATTCGACATAAACGATCGGATTTCCCACATATCGAACATAGATATGTTCGATATGTGGGAAATCGCGATTGTTGAGCCAAAATAAAAATATAAACCCCCTCACCCTCCTTAATCCCCCCCCCCCCCGACTTACCACAACTCCCTGGTGATGGAGCGAGGAGTGAGGAAGCCATTTCTGCAATCCTTGGCGAGAAGCATGTGACGTCGGTGGGCACGTCGAGTGACGCGGCGTCACGTGATTCCCCGGCTCGTTCGCGCCTGACGGCTCGTTCGGCCCAAAAAGAACTTTTGGCCAGCTTGGGGGGCCTCCTGACCCCCCCAAGCTGGCCAAAAGTTCTTTTTTGGGCCCGAACGAGCCGTCCGGCGCGAACGAGCCGGGAATCACGTGGCGCCGCGTCACTCAGACGCGACGTCACGTGATTCCCAGCAAGTTCGCGCCGGACGGCTCGTTCGGCGCGAACAAGCCGGGAATCACGTGACGCCGACGTCACGTGATTCCCGGCAAGTTCGCGCCGGACGGCTCGTTCGGCCCAAAAGAACTTTTGGCCAGCTTGAGGGGGTCAGGAGGCCCCCCCAAGCTGGCCAAAAGTTCTTTTTGGGCCGAACGAGCCGTCCGGCGCGAACTTGCCGGGAATCACGTGACGTCGCGTCTGAGTGACGCGGCGCCACATGATTCCCGGCTCGTTCGCGCTGGACGGCTCGTTCGGCCCAAAAAGAACTTTTGGCCAGCTTGGGGGGGTCAGGAGGCCCCCCCAAGAACTTTTGGCCAGCTTGGGGGGGTCAGGAGGCCCCCCCAAGCTGGCCAAAAGTTCTTTTTGGGCCGAACGAGCCGTCAGGCGCGAACGAGCCGGGAGATCATGTGACGCCGCGTCACTCGACGTGCCACCGACGTCACATGCTTCTCGCCAAGGATTGCAGAAATGACGTCCTCACTCCTCGCTCGATCACCAGGGAGTTGTGGTAAGTCTGGGGGGGGGATTAAGGAGGGTGAGGGGGTTTAATTTTTTTTTTTGCACATATGTACATATACCCAACTCATTGGATTTTTTTTATGTCCATATTGGCCGCAAGTGGGACCCCTTTCGGACATAAAAAATATGAACATAAAATTTTGCTCTGCACATCCCTAGCAGTTTTACACTTAACAGAAATATGGGGCAACCTGCAAAGAGCAGCAGTTAATACAATAGGAAAGTTGTTGGGTGGACTGGAAGGACCATTTCATCTTTGTACTATGTAACACTCAAAAGTACTGAACTACTAATATGAACAACTGAAATCAATCTCCCTCCTTAAGCTCATCAACGAGTTGAAGGAATCAGTGAGAATGTATCAGCACACAAAGGGAAATCAGTTCATAAACAGATTTTAAGTATTTCAAATAAATAAATAGAATTTGAAATACAAGAGAAAGAAACTCTTTAAAGAATCAGCCAGCACACAAGAAAAACCATTTGGCAAAAACACAAATACAGTAGGGAAATACAGAGAGCTTCTTCAGAAAACTCCACATGGAATCCATATCTGACTCATGAATGGCTAAGGAGAGGTAAGCTTAAACCATCACTTTACTAGAAAGGACAGGGTTCACAACCCTTAAAGGTGAATTTATGACCTGCATGCAGGAGCACATGTGCGCGCATTTGCCAGCTCGTGGGACATGGATGTGGCGATTTCATAACATATACCCACATGTTACCCAGGTAGAGAGTCCATCAAGCTAGGTTGAGAGAGCATTGCACAAATCTCATCTTTGGGTGAGTTTTCTCACTCTGAAGGTCCTCAAATCTTCACAAGAGAGGCACTGTGCTGTTCGTATGTTCATTTTGAATGTCAAGTGGCCCCCTAACCCCTACACTACTACCTAAACCTAACCTCAAGGTACTAGGTGGGCTTCATATAGAGGTATATAAATACCTAACTACCATGCAAGACTTATAGATAGTCAGTCTTTCTCTCTCTCTCTCTCGCTCTCACTCTCTCACTCTCCCTCCCAGTGGTTGGTATGTAGGAAATAGAATAAACACAATTCTGGCACTTATCTTCTTTGCATAGGTATTAGTGCAGATTGCAATATACTGCCTATTACCATAAAACAAGTGCCCTTTTTTCTATCGCATGCAATATATAGTGCATTTTGATAAACCCAGGCCGTAGCCAGACATTCCATAGCTGAATATTGCTCCTAACTACTCCAAAAATGTCTCATGCTTCTGTTTCCACTTAAAGAATGCAGCGTAAATACACTTTTCACTGTGATTCCTGTATCATACAGGAAAATGTGCATTCCTAAGCAAGGGTACTGCTTAGCGCCCTCACATGGAAATCCCATGTAGATGAGGCTATTAAGCAGTACTTCCCCAATGCAGAGAGACTGCATTTGGCCAATTTGCCTTTTTAGTGCTGGAAATTTAACTGCCTGAGTTAGGGCTGAGTTAAGTTTCCAGAGCTTGAAAAAAATAGTAAAAAAGGAAAAAAAAGTTTAAAAAATAGCCAGGAGTTTTCAGGTAAATGCATGCAGCCACCGCCACTTAATGGATAATTACTGACTTATCCAGGTAAGTTGGCAACAGCTGCAGGCAGGGAAGCCGTCACCAGATCTGTATAGCTCAGTATTTATTCAGCTGCCTGGTGCAGTAAGTACTTTATCCGGCTAAGTAGTGTTGAATTAAAATATTTTTTTTTTTTTTGTTATTTAAAATATATATATACACATTTTAATTCACGGATGCATTGGATGACCACATGTCTAATGGTACATATGTTATTAATGCACCTTTGAATTAATATATTTAGATGTAGTCCTAACTTAAAGCATCTGCCTGTATTGGATATGCTATTTTCCCCTTGGATTTAAGGATCCAAAAGTTAAGTCCACTGGACTTTGAAAATCACTATTTTGAAATTAACAGCCACTTTAAAGGAGTTGATTGTGAACTGTAAGTGAAAGCCTTACCAATAAAGATATTCAATTCAAGACAATGTGAGAACCAGTCAGCATATAGTAGCTGTCAAAAGCTTCTATCCAATCAGCTTAAATGTTTAAAGCAAGCTTGTCCTCCAATTGGTAGGGAAATAACAGAAGATGAGAAAGAGATCAGAATATATGCAGAGGACCAACTGTGCTGGAGTTATGAAGCGTGAGGAAAAAAGATCCAGGGAGTCCCAGTGTGGGAAATACTGTCTCTGAGAGACAGAGAAGCCAGTCCCAAGTATATGAATCCTGTCTTGATAAGGACCCAAAGAGATTGACAAATTCAGCAAATGAGTGATTTTTTTTTCTTTTCCCCAAAAACAAAAAAAAGAAGGAAGGATAAATGTCTGAAGCAGTCTTCAGCCAGGTTTGATTCACCCATTGTGGATTGATTGAGTTTCTGTATTTGTAGCTGGGGATCATACCTCAGTGTTTGCCAACACCAGAATAGAAGCAATACTACAGAACTTACAGCACTGTGCACATCCAGTAGCACTATAAAATGATAAGTACAGATTGTTTAAACAACAGTACAGCCTTTAGGCCAGTTTTCAATTAAAACAACAAAAACAATCTATTAAGTGCGCCAATAACAAGAACTCCAACAGTTAATTTTTTGATTTTGGTGTTTTGTGGTTTTTTTTTTTTGGGGGGGGGCGGGGGATTTAGAAAATGGGTTTTGAACTTGTGCTATTTAAATTTGGGTTTTGTTTGTTTTTCTTACCAGAGGCTATAACTTTTAATGCATTAGTAATTCAATCTGTTTATTTACATCTCTCTTTGTATATATGAAAACAGAACATTGTTGCTGCAATTGCATTTGAGTATTCCTCACTTAATTCAGTAAGGTTGTTATCCTTCAAGAATCTCTGGTCTTCTATCTATGGAAAAGGAGGTGGAAAATTTTCTGACTACACATATACTGATATCCAATGTGCTTGATGAAAATAAAGTAAGGGGTCGATGCAATACAGTGTGCTCACCCGAGCGCACTGTATAACCCGCGGTCGGACGCGGGTTAAATAAGCGCTAATCCACCTCCTAATGCAATAAGGGGATTACCGCCTATTTAACGCGTGTCCGACGCGGAGTGAATGGGATAGCGCTCATCACATGCAAATGCATGTGAATGAGGCTATTACTCATTCAGTCCAAATGCAAAAAAATAAATGTTGCGTCTCAGATGCACATTTATTGCTCAGCTATTAACGCCCCGTTAACCGCAGGGTCGCGTTAGCAAGGAGGCGCTTTTTTTGGTTTTTTGCATCGGACCCTAAGAGAGATTGTGAAATAATAAATGTGAAAGGTGAAAACCTGAGAGTCTGGATATAGGAACAGATCTGAGGATGTCTATTGTTCCTCCCTGGATTAAAGAATTCATGTTGTCTGCTATGCTTGCAGCATTTATTTTATTTAATTCATTTTTTCATGCAGTCCTCCTCCATATCTAGCCATTAACCTGGAGTGGGGCCAGGAAAGATTTGCATTGTGAAACACAGGAGCTACATTAGGAATCATCAGCATGAAGTCACTTTAGTAGAAGTACATTGAGAGCAAAAAGCATATTCCATTAAAGATTTTCTGTTTGAGTCATTGACTGAATACATTGAATTTTAAGTTTGACAGTTTATATGTATTATTAGAGCTTAACCTGGAAATTGAATGGAAAGCTTCCTGTAAACTATGGCCAATCTTCTCCCACTTCTTTCCCATTTTTACAACTATGTTATTTTAGAAAGGATGCAGTTGCAATTTCTTTTGGGGGATTAAAGTTCTGAATTGTTATTGATCTCAGCACTTTGATTTCATTGGTCTTCGGATTCCTTTTGAAGGCCTGCCATTGGGAAAGCTATTATAATTCCTAATTTCTATCTTCACAGTTGATAATACCTGGCTGTTATGATTACTGAGCTCAAGGAGGATTATCTCTCCCTTCCCAAAATGCAGCAGAGTGGCCCAGGTGTGAATATTCTAGGGGCTAGCTGCTCGAGTGGTTTCCTCTGCTTAGCTGCATGACCACTACATCCTGCTACTGCACTGCTTTTTTCCCTCCTTTTCTTCCTCCTTCTCCAATATGCCAAGTTGTGAAAACAAAACAAGTGCCAGCAACCTCCTCCTATTAGCAGATGGCTCAGTCATTGTTTCCCATAGTAGCTGAGTAATTTTTTCACTCTAATAGAAGTTCCCGAAGGTGGAGCAAACAACATGCTTAAAATCATTATCATGTTAAGGGCAATTTTCAAAAGACATTTACACAGGTAAATGACTATATACCTGTTTAAAGAATTGTTTGAAAATTGCCCACCCTCTCTGTGAGTTAAAATATGCACATTGTGGAACAAGCTGTACTTTTACTGTCATTAGACAGAGATATTTCT